>NW_008667804.1:0-1036 GCF_000695815.1 Acanthisitta chloris
AGGTCTTAAGTGTCCTTGAGTTGGTCTAAAAGACCTTCCAAGATTTTTCCATTCCAAACTTTTCCTCTTTTTTTCCCATCTTAAGCTCTTTGAACCAAACCCACAATGAGCAGAACCCAAAAAAAAAAAAAAATTCCTTAAGATTCCCAAGAAAAAATTCCAAATTTTTCAACCTGGAATTTTTCCATTTGGTGTTTTAAATTGACCTGGAAAAATTTTTCTGAATTTTGATAAGATTTTTCCAAAATTTTGGGGATTTTTTCTGGGAATTCTCAACAGGAGCCAAAGGAGCAAAAAAAAAAAAAAAAAAAAAAAAATCCCTAAAAAAAAAAAAAAAAAAATTCCATAGAGTGGGAAGAGAAATCCAAAATGGAATTTTCATCCTTTTTTTTTGGTTTTTTTTTTTTTTTTCCATGGAATTATCCCAAAATTCCATTCCCTCCCCAAGCTCTTCCCAATGGAATGAGCTGAGCCAAAGGAAAAAATTCCTTAGGGAAAACTAGAGGAGAAAACAGGAAAAAATCCCAAAATTCCCTAAAATAAACAATGGAAAAAGCTGAAAATTCTCCCCAAAATTCCAAAAAAATTCCATGGATAGCCACAAATTCCACATCATTCCCAACAAATCCTTCTCTCCTAGGATTGGGATCATCCCAAAATTCCATGAAGAGCTGGAAAAAAAATGGGAAAAATCCAATTTTTTCCCTCCCCTTTGGCTTCAATTTCCCCCAGAAAAAACCACCCGAAAAATTTTGAAATTTCGGCGAAATTTTTCAATTTTCTGATTTTTTTTTTTTCCTTCTCCTTCGAAACCTCTTCAAGCCCAAAACCTTTGGATGGAGCTGGAAAATTTTGTATTTTTGCTCCTGATTTTCCCCAAAATTTTCCAAACAAAGCCAAAAAAATTGATGGATTCTTTGATTTTTTCTGGAAATCTAACGGAATTCCCGATTTTTACCGTTAGCAGGATCAGCTGTTTGGTCTAGGAATGGAGGTCAAGCGTCATCATCTCCCAATTATGAAGGTCCCTTACACT
>NW_008667805.1:0-15793 GCF_000695815.1 Acanthisitta chloris
CTCCCCCCGCAGAGCCGCGTTGGCCGAGCAGGTGGAGGAGCAGCGCTGCCGGCAGTGTGCCCACACACGCTGCCCTAGTGCACGGGAGACTGAGCACACAAGGCCAAACGGATCAATCACTCTAGTTCTTAAAAAGTATAAACTCTCCAGTCTGTGCTGTACGGAACACATGTGGTCTTTTTTTTGCCGTGTTTGGAGACTACATGTTGATTTTCCCCGATGTTTCTCCGTGTTTGCCGGCAGCCCAGCAGTGTCGTCTGATGCACGGAGTAACCACAGCAATATTGCTGTCACTGGCACGAGCAGTTTCACCTTTGTGCCTCCCAAGGTCCTGTCTCCACGCTGTTCTTTCCTTCTTAAAAGCCTGAGCAGTGGTGTGCTTGTGCATCAGGTTAATTTGACCTAAATTCAATTCTAACCTGACAAAAAAAGAAAAGTGGGGGTTAATTTTAACCTGGATTTTCTCATGCCCTGAGACAATATAAGACCATGGCCTCAGAACACACATTTCTGTGCAGTTCTTTGGTGGCAAATATGGTTTCAGCCTCTCCTGTTTTGTTTCCTATCACTTACTCCTGACCCAAAGCTGCACTCTCAGTTGTGCAAATAACAGTTTGTGGGGCTTCAGTGTAGCTCAGGTAGCTCTATGTTCAAATAAACATTTCCTTATAAATGTGGGGATTTTTCCCTGTCAAGGTAAAAATGTCTCTGGAACTATAATTTTCATCTGTGTGTTTGTAACTGCACACAGATCATGGGAGTACTGGTTTTGGATTACAGTGGGTACACGACTTAATCCATACACTGCTGTATGGAAGTGTGTAATTTAAAGGCTCTTATTTCCTGTTCTTTGTGCTTGCTATCCTGGAAGTGACTGTATATGCATTTATTGAGGCTTGGGTGTGATCACTGCCTTCAGGACAGTTTTATCAGAGCAATTTATAGTATAAGTCAGAAGAGAGACAAATAAACCAACTTTAAATCAAGCTTCCTTTGCAATTTTGACGAAACAGTGCTGCCCTCTTTTCAGATCCAATACATTTTTGGGTAACAAACTGAGAAGACTTAGTAGCTTTAGGTTTTAGTAGCAGTAGTTCTTGCTACATATAGGTGCAGCAAAGCAATGCAGTTAGTATTGAACATGATAGTTGTTGTTGTCATGTAACAGTCATGTTAGTTGACTTGTGTGTGGTTCAGTTTTTCCTACCTTCATTTTCATATGATCTGATGCAGCCCCAGACTAAAATGGGCAGTCTCAGCATCACATTTCAAGGTCATGCATGGCTGGTTGTAGTGCCAGGGAAGGGCACTCATGTCCACTTGGCCCTCCCGAGTATGCCCATGTCTGTTCTCTGTACTGGTTTGGCTGATGAAGTAGGTTTTTTTGAGGCAGTTCTCCGTGGTTAACATTAAGAAATGTCCTGAACTGGTCATTTCAGGTATGCTTTTTGCTGTAAAAATCTATCTTGTGTGTCAAGTTCTGCATCTTTAGTGAGCTCCTGGAAATGTGTGCTTAGCTTACTGCAGTGTGGTAGTGTCTGATACTTGATGTAAGCAGTAAGAATTATGTTTGGAAGTATTAGCTCATTAAGACATGGGAAGTGTGGGGGTGCTTGTTGTAATCCTGGATAGCAGGTGGATTACTTTGCAGCATGGGAGAACATCTTAGCATGAATTAACTTATTCATCACAGATTTTCTGCTTGGAAGAGGAGGATAAAAGGAACCAAATTAAACTTCCATACTGCAGAGTCATCCTGGGCTGGCCCTGTCTCTGTGTGGTTCTGGTGTGCAGGTGGTTACTACAAGACAATACCAGTTTCCAGTCCCCTGATTTGGTCAGGACAGCAACTTACTTTTACCTGTAAATGAAAGGTTTTAGACCTGGTGATGCAGAAAATCTGTACCCGTCTCCTTCATGGAGGGGTATCTGCCTGAGTCTAGATCCAGGTAGGGTGAGTTCAATCATGCATCTGAACTGTCCTTGTCTTCTGCCACTGTGAGAAGGCATGGCCATGGCACTCTCCGTGGAAGACTGTATCCCAACACAGAACATAGCTGTGCCCTGCCCTCCAGCTGGGGAAGGATCAGCAGGGACTTACACGTCTTGTAGTAGAGTTGGTATCGATTTGTCTTGTGTGTTGTTCTGAATTTTTTTATGTCACTGCTGCTTCAGTGTTTTCAGCAGTGAAATGTTTGGAAGGACTTCACTAGTGCCATTTCATTCTTGAAGAAACCGAGGCAAAACTGCAAAGCTGGAGAGCTGAGGAGAAGGAGACTGAAGTCCTTTGTCTCGGCCTTTGCTGCAATGTTTGTGACAGGAAGGAAGGGCTTTGATGGTGGTGAGTTTTGTAACAGCAATCAACCTCCTCAGCTCGCACTGTTCTCTGGGACAAGGCTGGATTCAGGGTCAGCCTTACCTAGCAGTTCTGTAGACCTAGAAATTGTGCTCCCAAATTTCCAAAATTCAATGGAATATTCAGGGATTTGCAGAAATCTCTGCATCTGCTCTTTAGGGCACAGGGAGAATATATATCTCTTGTTTCCATGCATCCTTTGGGAGAGAGGTGAGCTGGGCTTGGTCGGTGGCTTCCCTTTAAAAGGGGAGATCTTTTACTGTTGAATATTTTTCTCGGTATCTTCTGGAGTAGTTTTTGCCACCAGGCATGGAACTATGGGATTATAAAAGAGCCACAATGAAAACACTCATAGAAGAGAATAAAGAGTGGAAACCTTTATTTCTCCAGAATTTTTTTGCCATTGTAAAAATAGAGTGACTAATTGCTCCTTTCTGAGAGTTTTGTTGTGGCTCTAAAATGGACTTTGAGGATGCTGAATGTTGTGCAGGAAATAGGTGAGGCATAGCTCCAGACACACAGATACATTTGGCTTGAGAAAATTGTTCTAACAACAACTTGCAGCTGAACTAAATGTAGTAATAAAGTTAGAGAGTTGATGGCCAAAGAGTGATATCTGCAGGTTCTTGACTCTTGTTCCACATCCAGCAAATTCTCAGAAGCCTTTTTAAAGCTCTTTTTATGGCCTGTGTTCCCAAATCTGAATGGGTGATAATAATAAATAGCCACTTACATTGTTTAGAGGTTTTTATCCTTCAGTTGTCATGCATATATTGAACTTATTTTCCAGACCAAATCCACTATGAACATCTTCCTGTAAAGACTTCCGGACTCATTAGTTTTTGCTGTCAACATGAGTGGCTCGCATTTTTAAAGTAATAAACATAGATTTTCTGTGTACAGAGTTGAATGATTTTTGTTGTAGATCTATCAATTGAGTTATCTGGATGACACCCCAAAATCAAGGTCTGGACAGTACTGAAGTGTGAGCCAGAGGCTGCCACAGGAAGCAGTTGTTGCAGGGGACAGGAGTGTGAAAACAGGAGGAAACGTAACCGATACCAGAAAATGTGCAATATTTTGGGCAAGAGCTATGTGCTGTCTTGTTGCCAAGTGAGGTGATTGTCAATCGTGTGGCTTGTGAGAGAGGATTTGTCCAAATTCTGACCTGGACTAGGTGGCTGCAGGTTGTTATTTACATAAGGTCCAAGTTTGTCCACATGTTTTGGTAGTCTCCACAGGAGACAAGATCATGGAAGTCAAGATGACAAATGGTGGTGTACCCTGTTTTATTGGAGAGGAAATGCACCAGAGACAGAGTTGGCCTTTAGATTGTATTAGCCATGAAAAATTCTGTTTTGATTTTCCTGCTCAAAATCTGGAATAACTATTACTTTAGGGCAGTTACTTTTGTGTAGATGTACTGTAAGTTGCAGAGGTTTCCATGTCCTATTGCAGTTCCCTCTGCAGCAGGGTAGACTTTGATCCAGGCTTGGTGCATAACACTGAAGTGTAGATGTGTTTCAGCTGTTCCTTTGTTCCATTTGCTGTGCTGCCTTTCTGCAGAAAACATGTGATGATTCCTATCTCAGGTTTTTCACCCGCTTGGAAGATCTGTCTGGAATTTTTATTTTAGATTAATCAAGATAATCTCCCTTTAATAAACTTTAAACTGATGGCTCCAAATATCTGCTGTTACCTTGCTATCTGTCACTAACTCAAGCCCTGTTTCTGTTTTCTTTGTATGCTACAGGACTTTCCTCTTTGCCTTCAGTGAAGGAAGCTCAGACCTTACACAGCAGTGTGGTCACAGCCCAACCTGCCTACCCATTAGCCTCTTACCTAATATTCTCATTATTCACCTTTATCACAAACATTGTAATCCTTTTGCTTCTACATCACAGGTTCAACAGTGTGACCACTCTCTTGATTCATGTACTAACAGCAAAGCCTTCATCTGTCTCATGGATTATAAATCTAAATTGGTAACTATCGCTTGCTTGCAATATTTATTAGAAGTTGTGTTAATTGCTCATACTCTGTTTTCTGCTTCTGATGAATCTCTCTTGCAGTACAGCATTTGTGTAAGACTGTGTAAGGTCATGGCCTTATTTCCTTTATGAGCTTTATTCTTAGGACACCACACATTGGCTGTAAAAAATTCCATTGCTTGATAGAAATCTCATTCAGAATTTAACTTGATTTCTGAAAAAGAAAACAAAAAATGCTTATTTTCCAATGACAGAGCACATAAAGGAGTGAGTTTTTATAACAGAAAATTGACATAAATGTGCAATTTGTGAACTAGAATATTTTTAATTTATATGCACTTTGAAAGACTTTTTTTGGGGAAAAACCCACATGGTATTAACTCTTTCGAAAAGAAGTTATGCTGCATGTTAGTAACATCTCTCATGGGTTACTGTTAAACTAGATATTAGAGATTAAGAGATCTTTCGGTTTATCTACATTTTTAGTTCCTTCCCTACCACATAGCTTACAGCATAGTCTTTTAGCATATTCAGAGAGGTCTACAGTGCTGCTGTCCTATGTTTCTGTGAGAGCCTTGGCACGTGTGTGACCTATTTGACTTCAGCACGATGTAAATGTGGGGGGTTTTTTAAACTTTGACCTTTACTTAGACTCCTTATTTCTGCTTTATTAAATGAGTGTATCTAGTAATCTCTGTTCTTCCTTCCATATTCCTCAGTGCCTGTGGATAGCCAGGAGTCCAGCAGATACAGCTGTTTGTGTCTGTGCCCCTTTTCTTGTTGCTTGCTGTTACCATTTATTTCTTCTAGACTGATAGTCATCAACTTCTTTCTCAGTTTTTCTCTCTTGGCTGATCTTGAGCACTGGAGCTCAGGAATAGTAAAATGGAAGTAAGAAAAAAGAAGTCTGCAGTCTGATGTAAAGGAATGATTTAGCACTCATAGCTCTGTAAGGCAGTAAAATAGTATGTCAGGAGAAACAGCAGAGGCTCAGTTGCTGAAAACACAGACATACACCACAGAAAACAAGGCTGGACCCAGCCTGGAGCAGCTGTCACAACATCTTTGGCTCTTAGGGTGAAACCACCACTCTAAAATTTCTATCTTCTCATCTGCCTAATAAAAGAAATGTGTGTGTGCTAGTGGATGAAACAGTTAAACAGTCACATTTGAATTGTCACTGGTCCTATATATATTACAAAACATAGGTAGTAAAATTCAGATTTGGCTTTACAAATGAAGCAATGGCAAATATTAGAAAATGTCTTTACTGTTAGAAATGCACAGAAGTTGTAATATACAGAATATGCGGGTTCATAACAAGTTGAATTTGCAGATAGAATCATAGAATCATAAAATTTAGGGGTTGGAGTGGACCTTACAGATCATCTAGTCCCAACCCCCTGCCCTGGGCAGGGACACCTCCTCACCTCATCCAACCTGGCCTTGAACACTGCCAGGGTTGGGGCAGCCACCACGTCCCTGGGCAACCTGTGCCAGTGTCTCACCACCCTTAGAGTAAAAAACCTTTTTCTCTCATTTAACCTAAACTTCTCCTCCTTCAGTTGGAATCCATTACCCCTTGTCCTATCATTGCAGTTCTTAACAAAGAGTTCCTCTCTGGCTCCCTTGTAGACCCCTTCAGATATGGAAAAGTTGCTATGAGGTTTCCATGCAGTCTTCTCCAAGCTGTCTTGGTGTGTACAAGTTGCATCAGTGTGACCATGTTTTATGGTTAACTGAGGTGGCTGACAGCAGACATAGGGACTCTTCCAAATTCAGACTTCTTTCTCACAAATTGAGAGAGGATGGGACATGCAAGCAGCGTATCTGTGAACACACCTAGGTTGTTGCTAATACAGAGACATGTAAACTTCCAGGGCAATGCTCAGATTTCTTGTTTCTTGTCTGTGAGAGGCTAGAGAAGAGCCCTCCATTAGTTTGTAGCTAAAACTGTAAGTGCTGACAGCAGCTGAAGTCAACCTTAGGTATTTTACCTGAAAATAAATGGATGGTGGGATATACCCCTTGATTTCTATCCAACACCATCAGCTTTAGACAGTTCATGCACTTTCACTGGAACTGGCTGTGGGCAGTAAATTCTGCAGAACAGGGGTGGCAGTGACCACTTCTGGCGATTCCTAAGAGCAGTAACACTTTGATGGTTTGTGTTGCACTACAAACCAGTTCGATTCTGTGCCATGATGTTGGTCACAAATGGAAGAGCACAGCTGTGTGGATCCATCTATATGACCCATCTCGGTGAGCACTGGAAGCAGCAAAGGCTGTTTCCCATGGAGGTGTCTCAGGGTGATAGGCTTTTTTCTTTTAAACTTCATTAGACCAAAGTATAAAATAAAGGCAGGAGAGCCACCTTGACCAAGGAACATATTCTTTGGCGGCTAATAAGCTCTGATTAAGATTTTATTGCTTTAGAGCATTTGCAGTATCCTGCTCTTATGTGGCTTCTCTGTCTAATAAAGGATGAGCTCACACTGCAGGCTTTTTCCTCAACAGGGAAATAATAAGGTATCTTGTAGCTACATAACTGTCTATTCTCACAAAACTAGTTGGAAGTGTTTGAGACTTGGTTCCCATTGCTGAAGCACAAGGTTGTCAAAATTAGTATGCTCTTAGCTATAAAGAAGTGGGCTGCCCAGCAAAAAACTAAATGATGCAAGGTCTCACACTGAAGTGTTCTCAAGGACAATCTGATTGGCAGCTTTTTCCTCTCCTGTGTAATGGGTTTTATGTAATGTAGTTAAACCTTTCCTGTATAGGTATTTTATTGAGGATTATTCCAAGGCAGTCAAAATGGAAACAGTCATGAGTATCTCTTGCCCTCTGTGTGCCAGTTGTATTTGACTTGGTGTTCTGTCAGAGAACCCTGGTTAGGCTGTGTGTCTGTGTGAAAAGCAGAAATGCTGCTGCATTTGGAGTCACCCTAACAAAGAGTGTATGTCACTGTGTACCCAGGGAGCAGGGGGTTACTCTGCCAGCTAAATGTCCTCTCACCAAGGAGGGAACACAATCCTCTGGGAGCAGTGGCTGTTTGGATAATTTGGATGGGAGCTGCCCAGCCTCAACGTGTTGTTGCTGTTTCCCTCTGCTGCTGCTGCAGAATCTCCTCCAGGTGCTCAGGGCCTGCAGGAGATGTGATTTTGTGGACCTTTCTCTCAGTAGCATAGCAACTGCCATTGCTTCCCACTGCTCCATCCCCTCCGCTTGGCTCCCTCAGCTCTGCAGGATCAGGAACTGAACCAACTTTAAAAACAGCCCTGCAAGACAGGAGAAGTTGTAGGGGGGTTTATTTTTATCTGGGATCTCTGTATTTTCTGACCCAGCTCTCTGTGGGGTCCTCAGGACTGGCATGGCTAGGGAGTGCTTGGAGCAGGGGTGGGACAACAGGTGGGGAAGAGGAAGGGAGCGAGGATAACTAGGAGAAAGGTCTGCTGATTCCTGGCTTCAGGATTCAACCACAAATTCCGGGGCAGCCCTTGTGATTGCTCCCAGCTCAAGTGCTGGTGGAGCACAGCTTCAGCAATGAACTGCCATCAGAAGAGCAATCAGAAATTAGCACAGAAGTCCTTTCAGTTTCACTCTATTGACCATAAGGGCAAGGAAAAAGTCAAATTTAAGCAAGGGAATGGGATTTTCTTTGGAATTTCTGTGCTCTGCTGCTGCCTTTAGTGATTCAAGGCGCTGACCTGCAGCATCTTCAGCACAGCACAGTGGTGTGTGCAGGGCAGCGAGTGCTGTGCTTCTATGACAACAGCCCCACATTCTGTGCCAGTATCATTTGATCTTGTTTTCTGTGTTGTGCTTCTAACAAAGCTGCTCTAGCTGGCCACATTCTCAAATTGCTTTTTAAACTCAGATCTGAAAGTCACATTTGTAGCCAGTTACGCAGTGGAGCAATCTGGAGGGGTTAATAGAAGCAGCAGTGCTTCAGCTGAAAGATCAGCTTGGAGTGTGTGGATGGATTCTGTGAAGGCAGGGGTGGGAAGAAGATATTGATTCCTGTATGATTAGTGGAATACTTCTTTGTTAAAGGTCTGCCTCTGAATCTTTAAATGACCAGGCTTCAGGTGATGAGGGCTTCTCACTTTTTTAAGCCTCTGTGAGTGGAATGTAGAAGTAGAGATTTTTTTAATTTATTTTTTCTTCTTGAGCAAGTGCACAAATGTTCTCAGTGGCATTTGTGAAAGTTACAATGTGTATTGGGAAGATAAATTACTGAAATAGATAATTTCTTACTGTCTTCCAGCTTGGTGATGGTACAAATCAATTAATCACCTGGATTCATAACTTCTGCTGCTGAGGTTCCTAAGATTAAGGAGGCAGTGAGTGCTTTGGCCTGAGTGTGTGTAGGTCAGTCAGATGTTGACTTCTTCATTTTAGAATTCCCACAACACATGGGTAGAAGAGCCTTTATCTGATGCACTGGTGAGAAGAAAATTCGTACTTGTGTGTTCTGGAGTGCTTGCAAAGGACTGTGTAGCCTTACTGAGTAGCAGCTGAAGTTCAGAAGAGAGTGTATCAGAATAGTGTTGTATCCTACAGAGAAACACTTGTGGGAAGATTTCGCTGCATTCAGTGCAGCTGCTCTCTGCTGAGCTACTGATAAATTTCTTCAGGAACTGTCCTTGTTAATGCAGACTGTGAACAAATGTGTGCTGCTCCAGCCCTTCTCTGTGTGAGAAAGTTGCATGTGTTTAATCAGAGATAAACTGTCATGCATATTGTACTGAAGTTCATTTAAACTAGGTTGGTTTTCATTTGTTTCCCCTCTGTTGGGAATTTAAGTTCAGTTATCTGCTTTGGTTAATAGCTGTTTAACTACAGTGAATTTTGAGCTGTTTGTTTTGGTTTTGGTTGGGTATTTTTTTCAGTGAATGAGTGAAGTCTTGTGTGCAGGTGAGACTTGCTAAGAAGAAAAGTATTTGGGCACATGTGAGAGTAGCCATTGGTGGAGTTTATTCCCAAAGGTGCCTATGAATCTGAGCTGAGGAGAAAATGAACTTATTTCCCTGGATGCTGGAGGCAGAAGAGACTTCTGGCACTGCTCAGTGCTTTCTGACACTGCACACAAGTGGCACAGGTCCTGGATTGGATGAGTAGCTGCTAATCAGTGCTGTCATTGCCCCAGTTTGCCAACACTGTGACTGGTTATAAGGAGCCAAACCCTTTGCTTGTTTGATGTGGGGTAGGTTTTGAAACAGCATGAGAGATTACAAGTGTGGTATATCTGTTAAAAGGTAAAATTTCCTTTTTTTCCACTGTAGTATTTTGGTCTGTGTAGTTGTGTTCTGTTCAGACATGAAAAGTCAGGGCTTTCCTTGTCTTCTCCCGCAAAGTGTCTGAGCTGCATACATTAAAGCAGCCAGGGCTGCTCAGTGAGTCTTGATATTTCAGGTTCCACAGTTGATTTTTGGTTTCTGAATGCAGTTCAGGGCCACAAGAGATCTCTGAGGCTGCATTTCCCCCCCTTCCTGCCCTGCTAACATCCCCAACTCTCATGACACCATAATGAAAAGGGATCATTTATCCATTCCAAATGCTGCCTACAGCCACACCGAACCCTCATATTTTATGCAGGTGCTGTTTATTTCAATTGCAGTCTTGAGACTAGATAGGTGCTGGGCGGATTCAAAGTTTTCAGCTGAAATTCCTGATGTTTCATCTTCTCCTGCTGCCGTTTTTTAATCTTCTGTAAACTCTGAGGACAGAGCTTGTCTAAAGAGAAAATGGTGGTGGTGCATGTACTAGAAATGCAGATTTTCCACAGAAGTCATAAAAGGAATTATTTAGGTTTATTTACCTTGGAGGCTGCTTGATGAATTGCATAGCTGGATGCACTGTCAAAGATTTTAATTCTTGGTTGCAGTACTGTAGTTTATTGGAGCAACAGAAGTGGCACCCTGCCACAGGAGTAAAGAATGCTGTTTCCCCATGAGTATTTGAACAGTCTGCAGTATCCATCTGTTATTCTGTTAAACACAAAGCAGTGCAACACGTGTGTCTCTTGGGTTTGGAAACCTTACCTAGTACAAGTGAATAACAACCACTTAAAGCCAGGATTTAAAAGAAGATTTCGAAGTGTGTTCCTCTTTCTTCAGCAGATATAGTGGTTATGACATTAGAAAGTAGAGAGATAACCTAAACATATGGTACACAGTTAAGGAAAACAAATTCTGAACTGCTCTTAAATCTGTTCTTTTTCCATGTGTGTCATTTTCTTAGATGGCTTCAGTAACAGATGCCAGATACAGGCAGAAGGATACTTCAGACCAAAATTTTGATTACATGTTCAAGCTCCTGATCATTGGCAACAGCAGCGTGGGTAAAACATCCTTCCTCTTCAGATATGCTGATGACACTTTCACACCAGCCTTCGTTAGCACAGTAGGAATTGACTTCAAAGTGAAAACAGTTTACAGAAATGACAAGCGTGTGAAGCTGCAGATTTGGGTAAGTGCCAGTGTTTTCAAAAATGCTTTATATTAATCCCAGTAAAGGTACAACGGTAAAAAATAGCATGTTTGGGAGTGGACTGTTGGACTAATACAGATGTTGATTGTTCCTAAGTTCTGTGTGACTGTGTCTTTGTATCTCTGCAGTAAACTGAGTAATTCTACTCTTTGTATTGCTGTCTCATTCAACTGGTCAGTCCTGATCTGGCCTTAAGCAGCTGCTCTGCATTCTCAGGAGTTGAGGTACAGTCAAACTGCAACAAACCCTGGCAGGTCTGGAGTCCTGTAGTAACACTTTTTGAGTGAGCACTAGTAGTTGAAGAAATTCAGTGAGTACTCAGTGACTGAACTCTACACATAATTTCTACTATCAGTTTATGTCCTCTACACAGGTTACTTCTGTCTTCCTGCAACTCATGTACCTGCTCAACAACACCAAGCATTTATACCCATGTCCTGCCCCAGCTAAAAGCATAGTCTTCTAATTGATCTGTATACACTTGGTTTATCATTAATCTTTAATAACTGCATTTAAATGTAGAATTATAGTAATCACATCTGATTTTTTTAATGTATTGTGATCATCTTGAATAGTCAGAGTAAACAGTGAGAATCTACAATGAGGTGGTGGTTTTTTTTGTACTGCAACTGTATGATTCATTTTAGTTCTGTGTTGCTGGGTACAAGGTACAATAAATTATTTAATAAAAGATTCTTTTTGTGTTGTAAAATCCTGACATTGAAACTAATGTAGATAAACTGACGTGAAACTTTGATTTAATTTAGGGTTTAGGTAATAAAAATGTTTGTACTTCATGCCCTATAAGCAACTAAAGATGATTTGCATCCAGCCAGTCTTTCTTAATCTTGGAACATGGAATTTTCTATTAAGTTGTGTAAAAGCAAGAGAGAAAGCACCATAAAATATTTGGGTGTTTTCCAGAAATACTGGGATTGAAGCGAATTAAACAATAATCTTAATTAAATCTGTTTGAAGGCTGTGGGGGGGAGAAAGGCTTTAAGAACCTTAAACTTCTTATGAAAAGAGATGTCAGGTGGATTCCTCAGAGGGTGCTGTCTATGGGACCTGAAATATTGGAGTTGCCAACAACACTGTTGATTTAACATTTATTTTCAATAAAAGGTTCATCTAAATGTTTGACACTTGGGTCCCTGATGTGAGTCATAATTCAAGGACCTTAACAAAAACATTAAGTGTGTCCCTCCAGAAAAAACACAGTATTTGAGCTTGTTTATCTCCTGCCCGTCCTGAGATTATACTTGTAATTTCACTGTGTCCTTCAGGATGCATGTAGTAATAATGGGGGCCATTAGTTTATCAAACCTGTGTGTTCCTCTGTGTTGGAAAGAAGAATTTTCTTACCAACTTGTTTTCCAATACTTTTCAAAATGACTTACAGCTGCTATTGAGTTTCTGTCAGTGCAGGACTCTGACTCCATCGAACACTTTGCTTTGACTTGGCATTTTCCAGTTATGTTGACATTTTTAAAAATTAAGCTCCTCCTAAACTTGATGTTAAGCCTTATCTGAGTCAGGTTTAATGTGAAACTAAGTAAAGAAGGAGAAGGTACAAGTGTTTAATTTAACCACTTCAAATGTCTTTATAAAATCCAGAGAGAAGCACTTGTAGGAACCTCTAATGTTCTCTGCTCCACAGAGCCAGGTCTCTTTCAGTTCATGGGTGCTTGTGGAGCTCTGAAGTGTGTGCAGCTGTGGCAGACTGGAGGTGCTCAAGGGCTATGCCAAGTAACCTTGTTTTGTGTTCCGCAAATCTCAAGGTGAGGAGGAAGTTCCTTCAGCTGTGCGGTGATCCAGAGGGATCAGTGATCAGTGGGACTTTCCACATAGACTTTTGCCTGTGTTGACCAGGGGAGCAGGATATTTGGGTGCAGGACCTCAGCTACAAAGAGTTCCTTGGGTTTTCTTAAAGAAAAATTCACACTGCTTCAAGTGCTGAGCAGCTGCACATAAAGACTAACAGCTGTGTCAGTAAATGTCTTTCTGGCCTGTCTTGTGGTTTTGTATCTCCAGCAGAAATTGGTGAGCATTTTAAAACCAGAGATGTAGCATTTGTGTTTGTGCTGGGTTTGAGGAAGTCTGTTTTTTGGTGAATCAGGATTTGACAAGCTGTCAAATGTAATGATCAAAAAACAGTGCTGCTCGGTTTAATTTCGATGTCATTAGTGAGCCTCTTGCTTTGCTGACATTAACACCTCAATCACCCAATGGGTATTTTAGGAGGAGCCCTATCAGTTGTGCTAGCGACCAGACAGTCTGGGGAATGATCTGCTTTGAAAAGTCTTGAAAGGAATATCTCTTTAGCTTGAGAGGAATGGGACACAGCAAGGCTGTTCATGATGTTTTTAAGGTACAGTGACAGCACTGCTGCTAGAGACCAAACCAGTGAAATGATTCAGAGAGGGGTTATATGATATAATGCTTTTCAGGCCTTTTTTTTTTTTTTTTTATTTATTTCTTTAAACAACTCCAAGGTGAGTTGACTGTGTTTTAATTTCAAATATTTTCTGTCTTGTTTAGGAATGGTGTTGTTATGTAAATAGAATAAATTACCTTTACTGAAAAAGTTAATTTTGTAGCTGGAAGAGATTTGGTAATTTAATATTGAATGTAAAACATTATTTGCATAAATATATTCATATATTATGTAGATATTCTAATATCTACATAAATGTAATTCTTGCATTAGATTTTTTTATGCCACTGCCATCTGTAATAGCACTTTCATACAAAGCATCTTCCTTATGATCTTTTTGTAAGGAGCCAATTTGTAATATCTCTCCACATTTGGGGTGTGCATGTAGATGATTTCTTTTTTGACCAACAGTTTTGTATTCCCAGAGTTGCTAATTAATGATTACTGAAGCAAAGCTATTGCATTTTCAGCTGGGTATGTTTTTTATTATAAATAAACCTCAAAGGTAACATATTCTTAGCAAATGCAAACAGTTAATACTTAATGCAGAGTTCAGGTTGCCTAGCAGCTAGAGAGGGGCACTTTGTCCAGATCCAGATGGAAGCAGGTTGAGTGAATAAAAGTGATTTTGGTTATAGGTGAGAGCAATGTGAGATTTCTTTGTTTTGCCTTCTTCTGTGCACTTGTGTGTCTATTGGTGGTAAGTGATAAATGGTGGTAAAAATAACAGCAGAACTTGTGAGCAACGTGGCATTAAGGTTAACTGCTGAGGAGGAGAAGTCTGGTCCTTTGTGCTAGCCCAGTCTAGGTTAATTACTCTTTGCACAGTAACGTAAATGAACTGGTGGAAAATCACTGGCAGGGTTTAGCCCAAAACACTTGCACACCACAACACTTACCACACAGCACATACTTTGCATGAGGCATTTGATTACAGTTCCTTTGTACTTTTGCACAGCACCTTACACGAAGGACTCTACTGGTGCATGTACTGCACATAACACATGAGCATTTATGTGATTAGTCATAAACATAACTAAATACAGCTAATGTTACCATTGCAACTCCTTTCAACCCTCCTTGTAAAAGGCAAATAGAGGTTAGCTTTGGGTTGAAAGGCAAAAACTGGCTGTGATGTTGAGACAGGCAGCATATTTAGACTGCAGTATGAGTTTTCTTTTAAGGTACTGTTTATCAGAATTAAACTGCTAAGATGAAGCTTTTTTCCTTCCCATTAATAAAACTGTTTCCATGGCTTAACTGCTGAAACCTGTCGGGGTCTGAGCTTAGTTGTAGTGGATGTCTGAAACACATGTTCCAGCTCTCAGGCACAGCTGGGGAGAGGGTACAAAGCAACATCGCTCTGGGTTTTTTTTTGATCTTTAAAAACAGAAATATGACAACTGCTAATTATCCTGAGTGGCAGTTACCATTACAAAACAGAAAAGTGTAAACCAAAATAAACCCCATGCTGTGTAGCTGTCCAGAAGGCAAATATGCAGAGTTTTTAAAAGCTTTTTGTATCAGTTGTTGCCTGGATGACGGGATGAGCAGCTTGCCTCAGAGGGAAGGGATTCAAAGGAGCAACACTGGTAACTGAGCGCTTTTTTTTTTTCATTTAAAGGAGGTAAAATTAGAACACCATCATATTTGATTGTAAATTTTAATGTTAATTGCACACTTAACCAAAAGCTAATTATGCATTTCAGATGAGAGAATCATCTATTCCCCTGGCATCCCATTCCCATCATGGTTTTGCTAAGCTCCTTGTAAGCATTGACTTTAAGCTTGAATGCTTGCACAAAACTTGTTTCTAAAAAAAGAGATAATAGGAGTTCTGTAATTTAAGATATAGCTGCAATAAAGATTGATGTCTGTAAAGATCTAACAGGCCTGATTCTGCTCAGTGGATTCACAGCTGTTGTGAAATCCTCTGATTTGCTGTTTAGACAAAGAACTAAAATGGAGAAAGTCATGCAAGTGAAAAGAACAGGTTGATCCTCGTTAGAGAGAAAAGGATGACAGCTTATTTGTAGCATTGAGGACTTATTGGGTCCCAGGAATGGAAATAATTTTGGTGAGTGGACATAAAGCACTACTTCTGATGCTAAAACACAAGGCAGCATATTTGACTGGAGAAGGGCTACAGTAAATGTCTGTAATTCAATTCAAAGGTCTTGCTTTTGTCTCAAGTAATAATACTGCTGTTTTGAGAAGGGTGCTCATGCCACTCTGAATGTGCTTAAAGATTAGAGTTGCAAGAAAGATACAAGGAAGAGAAATGAAAACTTAATAAAAAATAAGACCCTGAGTGGTTAGTTATCCCACTCACTATTGGATGTATTGAGCTGCCTAAGCCTGCTGAGAAGGGCATTGCTGTGTTTGCAGTTAAACAGTTGACATGACTATTTCTGTTTATAGTTAATCACCTCAAGCCCATTGTTGTCTCATTATAACTATGTTAGCAGTGAAGGCCAAATTCAGTCTAAGCTCTGTTACTGCTGCAATTATTCCTGC
>NW_008667805.1:15818-34955 GCF_000695815.1 Acanthisitta chloris
GTAGTGTCTCTTTTTGTGTTCCATATTGGCAGAGTTACTGGGCATATGGAGCATTTGCCCTTGGTTTTGGCATTTCAGTAAAATGAAAACAGTTACAAATTGCATTCAGAGGTACCAGGCTGCAGCCAGGAGAAAGGTTGAGTGTGTTTGTGTTAGTTGGTAAAGAGCTGTTGTTAATTCAGAGGTTTGGATCTTTTCTAGAGAAAATGGGCCAATGTTAACTGTTTATCCAGTAGAGGAAAAGCTGTATGTGGGAAATTTTGAGGGAAATTAATCAGTTGATGTAGCAAGGCAGTTAAGCCTTGAGGGGACCAATGTGTTGGGGCCTCACAACGTTTTGCATCTCATGCTTTTTTAGCTGAAATTCAGAATAGATATTTTTAAATCATTTTACATAAGATCTTAGACTCAGGTGCTTCAAAACATCTTCCTGTTGTCCTTGTCTTTCCAGAAATCACCTTTATTATGATTTTCTTACACAATGTTATCTTCTGCATAATGACTAGGTATATTCTATATTTATGGAATTTATGAGTTCTCACAGTATTTGTCTTGAGACAGCACATACTTAAACTGTTGTATTTGATCAAATGAGGAAATAGAACTATTGTGCTTATTCACATATATAACTTTCATGCATTGTGTTGTCCACTGCAGTGTTAAGTTTATGCAGCATTTGAGTGTGCTGAATGGCTAATTTTAGAGCTAAAAATGGGAATCCAAACTCAAAAAGAATGGTTTTCAGATGTGAGAGATTCTACCCTGTGGCACAACTGGAGTACCCAGGAGTTTAGCAGTGGGTACTTTGTCATTTATTTTGTTGTCCAGCTATTCAACATCATCCTGATTCATTGAACAGTGTGAACTAAGCTCCCAGGTGTTGAGCACTGATTTTTTGTATTTCCCTTGGTGAGGCTATTTTCAGTTACATTGAGGGAAGGTTGTGTGAGTATCCCTGAAGCACCTTTTGGTTGGTTAGAAAGACAAATGAGTGATGATTCTCCCAGTGCGGGGAAAATGGTGATGTTATTCCCTATCTACTACATAAAATCATCTGTAACTTTTCTGTTCTGTTAACAACCAGGTCCCCAAAATGATCTCTTACCTAGTTATTGTAGTTAAATGGTGCTGAAGCTGCAGTGTAACCAAGGTTGCTCAGAGATAGCTGATTGCTGTGCAGTTGTGCTGGAGGGCAGTGGCATTGGACAATGTGGAGGTGTATGGTGCTGACAGAAGGAAACACTGGTGAGAAGTGTCAGAAACGACAGAAATGCAGCACATTCCTGCAGTGTGGCTAACTAGGAGGCCTATGACTTGTTGGTTATGTTCTCCCATATGCAGAACAATGTAATGTTTACCAGGAGACACTGATCTCAACCTTGATTTCTGGTGAGCTGTTCTGGCTTCCCAGCAAATATTAACGAGAATGACAAAGTAGGAAACATGTTGTTTGGGGTTAGATGTATCCTTTAATAGCAGCTTAGTACCTTGCATGTTATGGTCAGGGACCAGGGCAGCCCAAAAGTGTATCCTAGCCATCCTATTGTATCCTTCTCTGCTTCTGTCACAGTCTGGGCTTTGCAGCATGGCTAAGATCTTCCTCCATCCATATGGAGCTGCCAGTCCCCAGTGTGTTCCTTAGGTCACACATGGCATCCTGTGCTTCTGTTATGCACTTCCATCTTGTTTGAAAACTCCTCTAGTTTTGCGAATTCTGCTTTGCATCCATTTCTTTGCTAATCAGATACTCACTGCTTTGCTACTAATTTATGTTAGAAACTGAAACAGGAGGTGGCAAGAATGTTTGAGACTTGGGGGGAGCAGGTGTGAGTGGAGCAGATAAATGCACTATGTTATGGGCTGCTGTGCTTCATTAACTGAATTACCTTCATATGGTGTAAGACTCAAGTGATTAAACTTTGTGTATTGCTCGAAGAAGACTCAATGATGGTATTTTTCTCAGCCAGATTCTGGCTGACTAGTCACTCTGACAAACTGATACAGACATCTGTACCAGTGCTGCAAGGTAAAGTCATGGGGAGAGAGCAGCATGTGTAGATACATGTGTGCACATATGCTACTGTTGTCTATCAGGTTTTACTGTCACTCTGCTTTTGTGGTAGGCAGAGCAATAAAACAGAGCATACAGGGGATCTGTGCATAGGATGTTTACGAGGCAGAATACTCGCCCTACTGCTGGTTTTGCTTTTGCATGTGCTTATTCAAAGATTCACCTGCTGCTTCCTCTCCTTTGGTCCCTGTGTTGGTGATAATGCTGTGGCACCTCTGAAGTTACTGCGTGTTCGAGTGCCATGGTAACTGCATCCTGCTCAACTGGCTGCCAGCAGGCACTGAGCCTTCCCACTTGTGAAAGGAAGCAACTGCTCCAAGTGCCAAATTGTGCCATGGGAAGTCCTTTACCAAGGATTGCAGGTTTCTCTTTCGTTTTGTTTTTTTTTCAAAAGGAAGAAAAATAAATAACTCCCATCAAATGTGTTTTGGAGGTTTTTGTTGTTTTTTTTTAACTCTAAAATTGTCCTATATTATTGAAAGGCTAAAAAATGCATTCCCACTGGAATTACCACCAAATGCTAAATTGGTTCCTTGCTGTGCATTTTAGCCATGTGCTGTACATATTTCTCTAAGGCTACACCACTTTTCTTACTGTTTTCTCTTGGGTCTGTGTTGTGCACCCTGGCTTGCACTTGGTGAGGTCAGAGAGCACCTTTGTAAGCACTATTGCACTCCCTGTAAGGATAGTTCTCATGGAATACTTTTATAACAGCATTTGAAATCATGGAGTTGTGCCTAAGACTGGACGAGAATTGCTGGGGAGAGGAAGTCAGTTGACTTGTTTGCTTTTTGGACAAGAAATATTCTGACGATAATAAAGCACACAGGTGCATCAGTTGATTACATGGAATAATAACACTGTAAATTTACAGCTAAGCAGGGGAAATTAAGGAATGCACTTTTTGAGTCTTTCTTGTATAAGAGTGGAATGATGGAAGTGATTGGTGCATGGGCTTTGCATTGCCTGAGATGAAGGTATGCATTTGGCAAAGCTTTCAGCCTGTTTTTATACCCCCTGCCTCACCACACCCCCTTCCTGGGTTGTTTTCCTAAGTGTGAGACATGGTGTGAAGCACAGAAGGGACTTGAATGGGTTTGCTGATTACAGGAACTCAGAGCTCCAGATGAACAGTATTTCTGTACTGATGCTCATTCTAACTGTTGTGCTATAATTATGTGGCAGCTGCAAATCCATACCTGTTTAAGGCTCCTTATCCTAGCTAAAATGGATCTCCTCTTCTATAAGAATGCCCTTTGTCTTGAAAACAGCATGCAGGAAAAGTCACTACGGCAAAGATATTAAATAAAGTAAATTTGTGAGGACTTCTCAGTCCCCCCTGAGTCTTGGGGGTTGGAAGTGTAAGATTAATCATTTCCTTTCACTGTGCTAGTTAATGATTTAGGGAAAAGCAAACTTTTTCAAGGGAAGAATCTGCATAAAGTTGTGCCTCTGCAGGGTACTTGCCACTGTTCTGAGTTGCATATGCTCCACTTCAGAGTAGCCTGTTCAGAGCTGTGGCCATCATTCTGAAGTCTTGGGCATATTTGAAATTATTCCCTTTTTCTGCTAAAATTCTGATGTAAATATGCATAGGAGCTACTTAGTATTCTATCAAGAGTCTGCAAGAAATCTAAAGGGAACAAAGTCAGCAAAAATCATCCACACCATTGTCATGGCAAAACTGTGATTCATCTTCCACCTAAATCTGGAAATGGGCTAAGTCTTCAGGATATTTACTGTCTTAATATGAAATTTCACCCAAATTGGTGATACTTGCAGAATGTGGCTGTGATTTGGCCACAACAGCACCTTTGCATTACTGTGGTGTTGTCTCCAAGTCATTTGTCAGTTGTCCCATCTGTGGGCTGTGGGAATCCTTTCCTCTCCACACAGCTGGGAGACCAGTGAGCACAGTAGCTCCAGTTGCATGTCAAAACCTGATGTTGCTAAGTGATGGCCAAGGTAGCCACCTGCTACATCATTTACAGAACCCAAGTGCTCAAACAGAAGGAAGTGAATAGATGCATTTTCCACTAGCTGCATACAAGGTGTTTATTCACTCTGGTACTGGAGTATCAAACCTGTGCATCCCTTCTCGTCCAGCTGGGATCTTCAGAGTTCTAAAGTTCATGGAACGGCAGCTGTTTATCTTGCCTGAGAATGTGTCCTCCAAATGTGTAATATTCTACTACCTTACAACCATGAGAGAGTCGGTGCAGTCAGTCTGATGATTGAAATGCCACAGACTAAAATAAACACCAAACCACCCACCCAAAAAAACCCAGTACAAAACCAAACTGCTTTTTGTCACATAAAAAAAAAAAGACAGAGAAGAGGTGGTATTTGTTTTGTTGGTTATTATGTCAATCCATGCATTGTGGGCCTCTTTCTTTTTCTTTTTTTAAACTATAGTCTACATGGCCAAGAAGCTTTGCAGCAGTGATTTCTTTTCTCAATATATGTTTTTGTGAAGGAAGCTGAGAATAAATTCAGGCTATAATATTTGCTAACTGCTCTGGGACTGTTATCAGGAAATAGAAGTAGGAGATTTTTCACTTCTAATCTGTCTATGGATATTAAAAAAATTGATAAAGGTTTAATTGCCCTCATGCCACAGGTGAGTCATGTGTGCTTTGCTAAAATCTGTCTGCTCAGTAAAGTACTTGTTCACAGTAGTCTTTCAAAGGGAGATGCTGAGTGACTTCTTGCAGTCATGACTCATTGGATCTCCAGTTTCTTAAATTACAAGATTCCCAAGTCATGTTAATTTGAAGATCTCATCTATTACATTCTTGACTAATAACAATAAGAGTGTTAGTCTGACAGTGTGTCGAGGCTTGAGGGATTTGTATAACTGCTGTTCTCTTTTTGGAAAAGGAGGGATAGTTTATTTTTTTCACAGAGGACTTGCACAGCCCCAGGTGTGGAACTCTCTGATCTGAGAGAGTGGAAGCATTGCAGTAGATTGTCTCCATGTGAGGTGTAATCTCCCCATCTTCACGGTCTTCCCTTCATCCAGAGGATGTAGAGCCCTGTGTGTTTGCAGAGGAAGGATGGGGCGTTTCAGGAATTAAGTCTGTGCTTCCTACTCCTCAGAAATGAGCTTCTCTCAAGTTTTACCCTTGCACAGCACAGCTTGCACTTCGGATTTGGACTTGCAATTTGGAGCAGTTTCCAGCAGGGACTTATGACACTAGAGAAGCTCTCTCCCAGAGTCAGACCTGTGTGTTTTGTGTAAAGAAGTGTTCTCTGTTGGGAGGGTTGATGCCTTGGTTCCTGGCGTTGGTGGTCCCAAAGTATCACTCAGCTCTCACAGGTTGCTGCAAAGTCTTGTAGGTTTAACAGTGCTCTTCTGCCTGACCCCTTTATTCGCTCTGGGTACTGAATGGAACAGAAAATTGTGTTTCTTTGTTTGATTGAGTAACGAAAGAGAAAACTCTGCTTCTTTTACTAAACAATCTTGCCAAAAATAGCACCTGACTGTTTTATCTGTCTCTTTTCCCTTACTATTATTTTACTATATTAAATGCAATCTTTTTTTTTTTTCCCTTTGGATTTATTTCCATCTTTGTGCCCTGAAGCTTCAAACACCAAATTTTGTGAGTCATATAAATGTTCCCAGACATCAAATTAAGTAGAAACTGGAGAATGAGCTCTCAAAAGGTTGTGAATGCTGCTGACGTCAATCTCAGATTGAAATAAGAAAGCAGATATGGCTGGCGGATCCGGTGAGCAAGATGTGAGCACACTTATGCTAATTCTGTTGTTGGAGCACAAATTGTGTTTTTTAATAAATGGAGGCAATAGTCCCAACTGAAGATTTAGCAGACATTCATCTTAGTAACTAGATGATCTTGAGCTTTCATACTTTACGCTGAAATTTACCTTCAGCAGATACAAACAAAATTGCTTAGAAGTGACTAAAATGAATGGCAGGATGCTTTCTGCTTTTTCAGCTTGTAATAGAATTCACTTTTCCAGCTCTACTTCTGCAGAATTCCTCCTTCAAAGTGGCATTGCAAAGTATGGGTTTTTTTAATGAACAGAAGACTATGAACCTACTTAGAAATTTTTCTTGATTGTCTGTGGCAGAGAACAGAATTTTGAAAGTAGCAAGGAGTTATGAAAGTCAATATGTCTTATGAATTATTTTAGTAACATGAAACATTTATCATGTATAAAGCAGTTAGTAATACTGTTCTAGAAGTTAAAGGCATGCAGATTGCATATCCATATTGATTTGATGGTGCTGTCAAAACTTCCTATAGGTGTAGGGAGAAGAGTGCAAAAAGTGACTATGTAAATGGATGTTTTCCCTGAGGAAACCACAGGTGTCACAGGAATGAAATTTCTTACAGGAATTCTTTGTTGCAATGCTGGATGCATGGGGGGATCACTCCACCTAAGGTGCATGCCAGCTATCAAAACTTTTTACTATTTATACATGTCAGCAAACAAAGGGATTAATGCTCATTGGCTACAAGTTACCTAACTTGTGTTCATTAGTATTCTATCTTCTATTGGTTAATGGTTCTCTTACTTCTCATGCTAATTAGTCTGCGTGCACAGTTCCTTCTTTAGGGTCTTCTTGGGGGTCTCTGGTGGTCCTGGACCCCAATATTCTCGATGACTGCTCTCCAAACTATCTCATTCATTCCTTTTGTGATTTTGTTCTGGCCATGTATTCCTGTTGGCTTCATTCCTTCTTTATCTAAGTTGCTCCATCTGCCCTACTACCACATGCCTTATAATTATCTGGGTTGTTCAAGCTTCTCAACTTAGAATGTGTTCTGCAGATTTGCAGTACAAAGTTGCTTCGTCCTTAGACAGTTAATCTTAGATTAGATAAATTTTTTTAACTACCCTGCTAGTTCTGTAACACAAGGAAGTAATTTGCTGTTTATCAGTGCAGAACACTTTTATGTGTGTGCATGTTTTGGCTTTAATGAACACAGCAGTTCAGAATTGCCAGATAACTGATATACTTGTTGACTACTTTATCCTACCTCCATTCAGACTGTTCACTGGAAGCCTGCCACTAATTGTTAATTAACAGTGCTGCAGTGATCACTCTGAGTCTAGATGTCTTTTGACCAAAGGTATATTTCCACCAGTGAAATAGGAGTTGAAGATGCTTAGCCCTTTGTAAAATCAAGCTCTGTTTTGGAAAGCATCTTACAGCAGCAGATAGAATAGTGTCAAGTTCAAAGAGACCAAAGTGAATGGAAGTGAGCCCAGAGGTATTGAAGGAGCAAAGTAATGTGATTGCTGGTTAACTACATCAGGACAGCACAGGGAATGCCTGCATCAGGTATCTGTTCTACTGTGCTCAGGTGCCTTCCCAATGCTGTGAAGGCCTCTCAACAGATTTCTATGAGAAGTCAGTTTACACATTGGTGGCATAGCAAATTCAAATTTAGAGATTAAATACAGGCTGGATTTACCTGCAGGTAGCCAGCAGGAGCTCAATAGGAAAGTAGTGAAGCAGGGCTGTCTAGCTGGCTACTCAGTGAGAAATGTACTTTTGCTTTGAAGCTGAGAAAAGTGCAAGGGAGGATGTTCTGGCTCCTGAAGCCTGTGCAGGTTCTGTGAACAATAGCAGAGAGAAGCAGCCTCAGGAGCTGGAGCTGCTGCCAGCCTCAGGGGACCCCAGAGTGAGCCTGTCCCAGGGCCCGGTCTTCAGTCACAGGCTCCTTCTGGGAGGAGGACCAAACCCCATCAATTTACAGTCCTTCTGCCATAACTCTTTGGTTACCATTGAAGGGAGAGGCAGGCAGTGATGATAGATAATTTGACTGACAATTTATCAGTCACTGAGACAGGAGAAAACTTGCCTGATGTGACAGCAGTAGAATTCTAAGTCTTCTGACCAAGAATGATCAGAGAGCATCTTGTAGTCACGCTATGCAATTTTACCAGAGAGAGAGGGACCTGTGAGGGCCACACCTATAGGGTTAAGAAAAAGTTTTACATTGAGAGCATCATGTCATAAAGAGAGTCTGTGGAATTTGTCTGATTGTGCATGGAGAAGGAGAAGAGGTTTCAGTGTTTCAGTTATACATGAAAAAGTCCTGAAGGGGAGGTCCACTGCAAACTGGTTTATTGGCGATTGGCTTCTATGTTAGGAAGGTGTTTCCCCTGTTGGTGAAGTTTTACGTAATTGTACATCACTGCAGTTTTGTATCTATTCCAGAAAGATCCATTTCTGATCACTGTTTGGATCAGAAGCTTGTACTGTTCAGGACCAGGTGCTGAAACACTTCAGCTGCTGATCTGAGCTGGCATGGTGATAGATTTCTTTCTCCCATGGTGACTTCTTTCCCCCATGGTGATTTCTCTGCCCCATGGTGAATAAGCACAGAGACAGGGAAGCATTTCTGTTTCTTGAAGCTGCCTGTTTCTGATTAACTAGCATAAAAATGAGTATCTGCTGAATTGATCCTTATCAGAATTCCTAAACAACTCCTCTGCCTCCAGCACTGACACTCGATTATGTTTCTCACTCCTAAGCCTCTTAGAGGTTTAGCATTTATGAATCTCTTCTAATACTTCGCTTGACACATATGGTTAGGCATATGACAGTGATCAGTTGAGAGAAAAACAAGTCATCTCATCAAGTACAAATTGAGGCTTCTAGTAAGGAGAGAGGAGAGGCAAGCAGAGGCTTCCTGCTGTTTGAAATCAGGTTAGAACAGGGCTGTTAAAATAACTGTAGTGCATTTAAGATAACAGCAGGCTATGAGTCCACTTCCCAGGCAACATTGCACAGTCCGCTACAGCTGGTTTTGTTAGCAGTTGCAGAAGGGAAGCTCAGGACTGAGTGCACTTCAGGGTGGTTCAGCTCTCACCTAGTCCCTTGGGATCCATGAGCACACTGGTGGTGTCTGGTGATACTGGTTCTGCAGCTAAATGGTGGGATAAAAACCAAACACAGGGCTCTGAAGGATTGTCCAACCAATGTCTTCTGGAATGCAAAGGAGATGGTCTAGCAGGGAGAAGACATTCCAGTGCTGATTGAGGTGGTGGTTCCTGCAGCCCATGGCTGTCAGTGCACACCACTGATCCTCCTGAACAGAGACACCTCCAACAGCACCTGGAGGAGGTGTTCCTGGGCCACGCTGAGTAACCTTTTGGCAGTGGCTTCATGATGAAGGGTCCTAAGCATTCCTGTAATGCAAATGATGTTAAGAAGTAGTTGGTATTTTAAGCAGGTGCATTCCAGCTTGGTGTACCTTGAAAACTTGACAGCAGCCAGATGTTTAACTAGGTAGAGTAAACGATGACTCTAAATACCATCATATAAATATTGTAAATGCTACTGCAGCTGAGACTCTGGGTACACCTTGTGAATTGTGATTTCTCAGAGGTCCTGTTTGATCAGAGAGTAAGCTCTTGTCTTTAACCCTTGATGGGACCCCACAGAGACAGCAGGTATTGTGATGTGTCACCAGTGACTAATTTTGTCAAGTCAGTTAATTAATCCTTTGGAGCTATACAAGGCTGGTTGGAAATAGTTATCCAAAGATTTTCTTAGTATTTTATTGGGAATTGACCCAATGTTGCTGTGAGATGTAGCTGCAGAAAGAAGCTTTCTACAGCAGCACTGTCTTACTTTGATGTACATTTCAGCCAGCATATGGTATACATTTTAACTGAACACATGGAGAATTAATTTGATTTAAGTTGATTGATTTTGATTACTGACATGAGGATATGCTAATGAGAAACAATCCAGCATGTCTAAAAGACTGTTTCAATTTCTAGCACAGCTGATGCATAGTGTTAGTGTGACATGCATGAAAAGTACAGGGAAAAGTGTGGTCTATTTTGAATTTTTTCTCAGTGGTTACTCCTTGATGAACAGGAGGACATGTATTATTCTGATTGCAGCTCAACAACACATTCTCCTGTCAGTACAAATTAGGACATTGCATATATCTAGCTTGGATAGATGTGGGTTTTTTGCCTCAGGAAATGGGTAATACTGGTAGCTGTAAAAAACTCAACCCAATCAACCAAAATAACTTGACAGTAGTATGGAGTTTGGGGGCTCACAGCTTTGCACCTCCATGCTGAGGTGTACAAAAACCCCCAGGTGCTGGGTTATCTGCAGCCTTCAGTTGCCACACTTTCTGGTGGAAGAGGGTAACCCAGTGCCATTTTTCAGCAAACCTTCTGCCTGTGTGAGGAAGGTGAATCTAAAATGTTTCAGTAGTAGGTTGCTCAAATGCAATGCTGAACTCCCACTAGAGGTGTATGAGGTCTGGGCAACCAGCTCAGACCAATGTCTTTCAAATTAGTCCTTTGGTTTTTAATTTACTGGAGACTGTTCAGTTTAGATGTTTGTGTACATGTTGCTTAGGGAGAAAAAGCATAATATCATAGTGGAGAATTGTGAGAGAAAGCAGATCGTTGGATGCAACATCTCAAACCTGAGGCTAAAAACTTGCTTGTGAGCATTCAGTTATAGGTAGGAAGCCTTCCTGTTGTATTGTGTGGTATAAATCAGCCAAGGTATGAAGTGCTGCTCTTTGTAAAGAAGTGATAACTCCTTCCTTGATGCAGTTATTCCTCCTGCACTCTTAGAAAGTCATATCAGCTTTTCTAGATTGTGACCCTGGAAATGCTGGATAAACATGCTTCACTCTAAATATACAAGTTAGAACAAACATCACCATTGGTCATACCCTTATGAATGGATTGAAACAAAGATCTTTCCAAATGGCCAGTAAATGAAATTGTGTCATAGTAAGTCAGCTGCTCTCCTTATGGGAGACTTAGGATCATAGAATTGTTTAGGTTGGAAAAGCCTTCTAAGATTGAGTCTAGCTGTTAACCCAGCACTGCCATGTTCATCACTAAGCCATGTCCTCAAGTGCCACATCTACACATCTTCTAAATACCTACAGGGATGGTGACTCCACTACTTCCCTGGGCAGCCTGTTCCACTGCCTGACCACCCTTTCAGTGAAGATAAGATCCATAATCTCCAATCTAAACCTCCCCTGGCACAATTTCAGGCCATTTCCTCTAGTCCTGTCGCTTGTTGCCTGAGAGCAAAGCCCAACCCCCACCTGCTGCAACCTCCTTTCAGGTCGTTGTAGAGAGTGAGAAGGTCCCCCCTGAGCCTCCTTTTCTCCATGCTAAACACCCCCAGCAGTCTCAGCCACTGCTCATCACCCATAATCTCCAATCTAAACCTCCCCTGGCACAATTTCAGGCCATTTCCTCTAGTCCTGTCGCTTGTTGCCTGAGAGCAAAGCCCAACCCCCACCTGCTGCAACCTCCTTTCAGGTCGTTGTAGAGAGTGAGAAGGTCCCCCCTGAGCCTCCTTTTCTCCATGCTAAACACCCCCAGCAGTCTCAGCCACTGCTCATCACTTGTGCTCCAGACCCTTGCCCAGTTCTGTTGCCCTTCTCTGGACACGACTGATGTCTAAGCCCCAGAGTGATTTCCATCTAGCCAAAAATACCCACTTCATCAGGGTGGTGTAAAACCTTATTTATATAAGAACATTAGATGATAATCTACCACATAGTAATTGATAGCAACTAATCTGAGTGATTTATGCAAATAATCACTATAGACACAGCTGGTACAGGAGGAGAAAAAGGAGTGGGATGTTTTACAGCTATCTCTGCACAATGTTTTTCATACAGCACGAGTAATCACACTGCCTGTGCTACCAAGGTGAGCCATATAAATAACATTTATTTAAGTAGACAAGAGTCTTCTGTGTTGAACCTATAAGCAAGAAGAGGGGAGCTCTGCTTCTTCCTGTCCCCAAGGTTCCTTGGTGAGGTCAAACTTTGTGCTTGGGCAGGAAACTATCCCCCATGGAGAAGAAACTCTGGAGTTAAAACAACTCTGGTGTTGTCTTGCCTTTAGGCAATGTGATATATCAAGAGGAGGGGATAGCACTCCTGTGAAGCAAAACGTCCCACTGAGGTATGAAGAGTTGCTCTGTAGCTAAGTGTGGTGTTCTCCTTGGACACAGAACAACACAACCTGTCTTTTCTGCCTTCACACTATGTTTTGCAGGAGTGATTCATGGCATGTGAGCACAGTTGCTAAGATCAGGAAGAGGTTTGCTTATACTTAGTCTGCTCCTGTCAAGCAGAAGGGTAGTATCTCCTCCTGGTTGTCGCAGATGACAGACTTGATTTGTCCCTGAGACAGTTTGTATATGATATTTGGAAAGTGTATGCCACTTAACAGCTGTATTCATTCAGGTAGGTAAGTGGATGGGTAGTAGTGACAAATGAAATATACTCTTAATACAAACCTATGAAACCTAATTCTCTCTGGCCAAAACAATCTGTATCTCAATGTAAATGAATAGCTACCTCCACTCTGTATTTCAATATAAATCAATAGCTACCTCCAGGCTGGTGTTTCTTTACTTTTTCTTTTTTTTTCTTCTTTTTTTTTCTTTTCTTTTATATATCAACTCTTCAATTCCTTAGGAAGTACACGAAGTAGTCCTGGACATGGCTTTGTCATTCCATGTCTATAGGTGTCTGTCTCTCACACGCCCCAAACATTCAGGTCTTCTTTCCAAGGACAGTTTGGGATAAAAGTAAATCTAAGGCACTGGAAGTGGCCAGAAATAATCAGTGGAGGCAAGAAGGTGTTTGTATAGTTGGGAGGAAAATACTTGCTAGTAAAAGGTCAGTGAAGAGAGAATTGTTCTCACAAAGACTCAGCAGGACTCCTGAAAGGTCCTGTCGATGTGCCCTTATCTCTCTTGCTTTAATACCTTATGACACACTTTCTCTTCTCCTTTCTGAGCTGCCCCGCTAGGGCTGTCCATCTGGAGTGACAGGAGCATGCTCTGTAATTGGCAGGGGTTTGTTGCTGTTGAGCAAGTGAATAAATGGAAGATCAGATGCTAATCTCAGCTGAGCTCAGACAAACCTAAAAACTCCGGCGTCTACAGCAGCAGACTCAAGAGTAAAATCTGCATCAGATGCTTTGTCTGAGGTTACATTGGAAAACTGCATCCAGAAATTATTTCACTTTCAAATTGTGGGAACTGTAATGAATAATGAATAACAAGCTGGTGACTCCTATGAACAAAGAAATACTGAAAAATCCTGTGCTGGTGATTGCAGCTTTCCACAGAACAGTATGAATGAGTTTGCAGTGGGGAAAGCTCTATGTGGCCTTTAAAGTATTCAATTTGTGTTGAAAACATGAAGCTGGAAGGAACAATGGTACCCTGGTAATTTGTGATCTTCTTAATCTTTATTACAAGACTGTAAAGCTGTTTACCATGGCACTATCAAGTTAATTTAGCACATTCTTTCTGAATTTCTTGTTTTCCCTTTTATTATGGTGGTGTGTTTGGAAACTCTTTGATGCTATATACTGCTATTGGAGCTTCACAATCCCTTCACTACAACAAAGATGCTAATTACAAGCATCTTTACTGGTGTGCCTAGTTGATTTTTTTCCTTCACTTGTTCATTTTCTTAGTTTTAATAATCCTATTAACACCTGAGAGTTCTGACCTAAGTACAGTCTAATTGAGACATAATGTGAAGATTGAGTTCCTGTTTTCATTGGATAATTTCATTAACTGTATTTCCGTCAGTTGCTCCTGAAATCTGAGTGTGATGTCTGAGAAATGGCTTTTCAGTAACCACATGGATACAGAGTTGGTGACAACTCTGCCTCTTCAGAGTGTGATTATAATTCTCAGTGCAGTCTGATGCTATGGCCTTATCCAACATTCAGACTATGTCACAAGCTGACAAAATGGGAAAGCTCCAATAGGATGCTGCTGCTGCTGTGTGCTTGTCACAAGGCATCAAGTCCTGACCCGAGTCTCTTGGATGCAAACGGAGCATGAACAAAATGCATCTTCGACTTTGAATGCCTTAAGCTTTACCAGATTTCTTCACAACTCTGTGGGTGCTGAGTTTGGCCAAACCCCTGGTAGTGATAGTAGAAACTCTACACAAGGATTTGAAAACCAACCAACCAAAAACCCCAGCAACCAAAAAAAATCCCAACCCATCATCAGAAGCATGGGGCTATGATTACCAAATAACATAAATGATTGAAGAGTTTTCCTCCTCTAGTGCAAATTTAAATAGTGAAATGGGCACAAGTCCTAGACCCTGTGAGATCAACAAGAGTTCTGTGGTCTTATTGAAGCTAATATCATTTTATCATCTTCACTTTCTAATTACCTTGGGAATTGCAGGTTCAGAGAGTCATTCAAGCTTGAAGGAAAGACTGCCTGAAGACCTGGTCCTGCCAATCTCTGGCAGAGCTGAAGAGACCTATCCCCTGCCCAGGGAAACTGCTTGTTTTGCCTTGGCTGAAACAGCCTAGTAACCTCTTGGGATGATCATTGTACTTAGCTCATCCAAACACAGCTCACCTTTCCAGTGTTTTCAATAAGGCAACCCTCCCATCGTCTTTTTTTGCTGGTCTTTGGGTTTGTTTCAGTTTGTCCACTTTACCTCCACCATGATGTGCCTTCTGCCCAGTGGAGCAATCTCTGCAGCAGATCCTATTCCCTCTGGAGAAGTCCCAGTCTATTTCTAGTATCATCCCTCCCATTTTCTTTCATGGGGCACAGAGATGAACCTCTGTGCTTGCCAGATGCACCTGTAATACCTGCTGTTTTTCTTCTTTACACACACAAAAATGCAGCCTCTCCCATTTCTGAAGAGCAGAGGATGGACATAGCACTGAAGCAAGTGTGGTTGAGAGGTGGTTCCTGCAGCTCTTGTCAATAAGCTGCTTTGAAAGCTAGGGCATGTGTGGAGGTTGTTTATGTTTACATTTCATTTCACAGGATAGGCTGCAGCTAGCCTGGCCGCTAATTAGAGGAAATAAACATGTACCAGAATGTTGCCTGTTCTCATCTAAGGGTTTTTATATAACATTTGCTGTCTGTTGATATAACTGCCCTAATGAATGCAGGGCTGGTTTGATATATATCATCAGTGATGTGGAGGGACACTTTGAGATTAGAACAGAGTGTTTATTGTCTGGCTGTTTGACTCCAGGAAGGGTACATATCATGGATGAAGCTTTGCAGTATATTTATTTATGCCCCACTTTATGAGGATAACTAGGTTCTAGGAAATTTTCAGTCACTAAGCATCAGGAAGGCTGGCACAAAGCACTGTTGAACTGTGACAAGGACTCCTCACTGAAGATTAGATCTTAGGATTCCCTTCTCTCTGCTGCAGGTGTTGGCAGGAGATGAGCTCTGATGTTACCAAGTGATTTGCCAAAAAGGCCTGGCTAAGTTGTCTGAGATTTATGGAAGCTCTCAGTTTGTCCTGGTAGGACAGGGTTGAAGTCTTCTGCTTTCCTTTCAGGCTTCATATGAAGAACTAGCAAAAGAACACATCTAAACAGATTTGGATGTTATTGTGGCTTTCATACTTTTTCAACTGACTCAGAAGATGAAAACCTTTGGTCCAGGGAAATTACTTCTCTTTGGTACACTGGATGGAGAAAGTAGACCTAGATGCCATGTGAGGAGAAAAGATGTGCATTTTTTCCTGTCAGTATTTTGTATAAATTGTATGAATGCTTTAAAGGGGATACATTTTGTTCTCTGAACTCTGTTCTTCTGAGAATGTTTGTGGTCTGAGTATAGCAGTGGAACAGAAACTGTTTCCTGCAAGACCAGGAATCATTCTGTTCTGCGGAAAGGCCAGATCCTGTCACTGCCTGAATCTTGGTATAAAGCATTAGGGTAAGCTCCAGACAGCCAACACCAAAGCTTCCTTTGATGCTCCAAATCCTCCAAAATTAGGTGAATTATAATTCTTTGATGTCGGAGTAAGGCAAAATAGCAGTGGGCAGAAAGTGCAGTTCATTTAATTGTAGTTTCATAATGTTTTGAAGCAGTTATGAAGTTGTGTCCCCTTTTGTGAAAGTGTCTTTAGCTCACTGGCAGATCTAATTCTACTCACTTACACCTTATGCTTTGCCCAAAGTTTGCTTTTGCACCCTTTCGGTCAAAAGAAGTGACTTTGACTAGAGTGCAGCCAAAAACAAGTCCTAAGAGCCTTCTTTTTATCTCTGGCACAGTAAATAACTTGTATTCCTCAGAACATCAACTTGTTGCACCTTCTCCAGACAAATCACATAGCTACACATGAAAGCAGAGATGCTCAGCCTGCCCAGGGGTTAGTTCTTGCTAAGGAAGCTGCTTTCATGTGATGAATATTTCAGTGTGTGTTTTTCCCAATGTAACATGACAAATTCATTCCTAAGCTGGAAAGTGTTTCTAGAAGAGTGGTGGTAATGGAGTGCAGAATTGCCCTTTGCTGAACTGAGCTGGTGGTCCAGGGAGTCTGTTGTCAATTTTCTGCTGGCAGAGGTCCTGGGTGATTTAGGAAGCAGCATAATGCTCATGCATGAACTTGTGCCTGATACTATGATTGCTTCAATTGCACATTTGTTGATAGACCTTTGCTTGCTTGGGGTGATGCTGTGCAGTTTCCCTATTTTATGACACTGTATTAATATAAAATTGTTAGAATATAATGAAGACTGATGTCCCCATAGTTTTGTTATCTGTAAAACATTGCACACATTTAGTGTTCTGTACAAATATGATCTCGTGCTATCCCTATTGTACATAGGATTTTTATTCACTCTAAATAAGACAGTTTGGAGTTGTCATAAACAGCTCTTTTTACAGCCTTCTTTCCTTGAGCTGAGGTCTGTGTTTCTCAGAAACAGATAACATGGAAAATACTGCGTCTTCCTTTCCTCTTACCAAGAAATTTAGTCTCATGAGAGAGGAGTCAGGACCTCTGCCTATGCAGGATTCTTCACTGAGGTCATTGGATGCAGGCAGGACCTTACAATTCTCCAGTACTTGTTTATATCAAAGTTCAATCACCAAGTGGCATCTCCCCAAATCTGGGCTGAACTGAGTGGTCCAAGTAAGTACAAGCAGTGGCTGTGCTTGAGAGCTGACCAAAGTCCCACTGGTGTGAGTGCCTGAGGACAGGAGAACCTAGAGGCATGCAGCAGCACACTGGTTTTTTTATAATGCCAACAACACATTTTCTTCAGCAGGGAAATCTGCTGTGATTTTCCTCTTTCTAAAAAGGTAAATATGAAGATCTGCTTCTTCTCAGGAAGATTTGAGCCACTCAGGCACTTGATGTGTCCAGTGGCCACAGGCAGTTCGTGGCCCAGCAAGGGCGAGGAGATGTGATGATAAAGTGATCAGTAAAAATACCAACCAGCAAAACATCTCACATGTATGTCAAGGAATATTTGATGATGACTCTCGTTCCAAATGGAAAGGAGGGGATGTCATCACCACAAAGAGGCACAAAAGAAACTCAGCCCTAGAAACCCATAGGCACTGTAACCACGTCAGCCCCAAGGTACCCCACGGCTGCCTCCTGAGCTGCCCCAGGAGCCTCTGCAGCTGCTGCACAATGACATTGCTAGTTTCACATCTGGTCTGTGTGGTTATAATAGAAAACATTATGGTAAATGGTAGCAGATTATTTTCTTTGTCTTGTGCTATTACTGAGCATCTTCATGTGTGTACTGTTGTGGCTGACAAAGCACGTCAATTTTAAGCCTCTATTTTAAGATGCTTAGGACTACTCTAAAATAGCTGTTCTTTAGCTGAAAGTCTTCCTTTATGTTCTCAGCAGAGGTGTGGGTTTATTTGGAGAGTTTCAAATTCCATTTGGTTTTATTTTTACATTTTTTGTGAACTTAAACAAAACCCCCTTCATGTCATCAGTGTGTCAGATCTATTTATTACATTGCTTTTCAAAGTATGTGCACGTTTCTGTCACATAAAAGCACACGAGGGAGAGGAATCTACGTTATTGCTAATCCCAGCATTTAGAAAGTGTATTTCAAACTCCACTGAAGTGAGGTATGGACCTTTTTCTTTTCCTGTACCTGCTGATTTATGAGGTTCAGATTGTTCTTGGATTTTGTTGTCTTTAAGCTTCATTCTATCTTACTGAGAGCTTAAATGTCTTTATATTTTCATTCATTGCTCACCTGAATGGAGCAGTGGGGCTTTTTTACCTAATTTTGGAGGTAATAAATTGAAAATTATCTGATCAGCTCTTAATTTTCACCAGATCTTGCAAAATTATACATCAGGATTTTAAAGACCTTAAAAGAATATTATATTTTCTTTTCATTGGCATGTTGTTCTTAATGTAAATTAAGCTTGGTTATTTCATTTTTGTCTTGCTGCTGCCCTTCAATTTAAAGCACATGTTTTCTACTGCAAAATTGTAACTCAATTTGGTGTTTTAATCTCAAAAATACCATGATCAGCTTCCCAGCTGATCCTGCCAATCTATGGTAGAGCTGAAGAGACCTATCCCCTGCCCAGGGAAACTGCTTGTTTTGCCTTGGCTGAAACAGCCTAGTAACCTCTTGGGATGATCATTGTACTTAGCTCATCCAAACACAGCTCACCTTTCCAGTGTTTTCAATAAGGCAACCCTCCCATCGTCTTTTTTTGCTGGTCTTTGGGTTTGTTTCAGTTTGTCCACTTTACCTCCACCATGATGTGCCTTCTGCCCAGTGGAGCAATCTCTGCAGCAGATCCTATTCCCTCTGGAGAAGTCCCAGTCTATTTCTAGTATCATCCCTCCCATTTTCTTTCAGTGCTTCTGAGCACCTTGTCTTAGGTTGGACCCCCTTGACATAATATCTCTAGGGCATTCTTGTGAAGGGTGAGGCTTGGATTTAGCCCTAATCCACTACTAAATAAACTGAAATCTGCCCTTGATAAGAAGCAGCCTAGGGAGAGATGCTCCAAGCAGTGTACTAAATTTCATTACCATTAGGATACCAACGGGTCTTCCAGGAACAAGGTCATTGAGCTTTGTAAACACCTTCGGCCATAAATATTTGCTTTGTGAATGGGTTAAGTGAAGGTGTTGGCCAGGTACCAGCGCGGGGTAGCCCTGCCCCGGTCCCGCGGTGCTGCCCGTGCTGGCCCCGCACAGCTCCCTGCCGCTTCCCATGGCGCCTGATCCCCCGGGAACGCGCTCCGGGAAGGCTGCCTGGGCCTCGTTCGGCTGCCT
>NW_008667805.1:35000-55017 GCF_000695815.1 Acanthisitta chloris
CGTGTGCCTGCCCGGGAGGCGAGGGAGGCCGATAGCACCGCCGGGCGAATTCCCATCACCTTCCCTTGTGCCTTCCCACACCAACCAACCAGACTGCCGAATTCTGACAAATCTGTACTGCAGATCACTTGACTCCCTCCTCACAGATTGTGCGCAGCTGATTGATAATGTATTGAGATTTCCCCGTCTGCTGTGCCTCCCCTGGGTTAGCACGGCGCTGTGCCGGTGGTGGTTGGGCTGTAGCGCCACAATCCACTGCCCTGCAGGACCCTTTAGCTTGTCCACACCGGCTCATTGGCAGGAGTGTAGTGCTGCTCCTGAAGTGCTCTGGCTGTGATTAATTCATCTGCTTCTCAACAGCAGCTAATTAATAATGCTTATAGTGGCTAACACTGCTCAGACATCTGTGCGTTGTACAGCTGTTCTTCCAGTGGCTGATCAACAGAATTAAAGGATCCATGTGGGACAACTCAAAATGCTTTCTTAAGGGTTTTTTTTCTTATCATATCAGTGATGGTTTTATCACTTGCCCACAGTGGATGGGCTTTCAAGTGCATCATATACCCCTTGAAATTTGCTGTTTATTTGCAGCTAAAGAAATGGAAGCTGGAAGGAGGCATGTGGTGTGGATGCTGCACGTTTTTATTACTGTCATTTTTTTGACAGAATAAAAAAATATCAGACTGATCTTCATATTAATTCTAAGTTCTGGAAAATAAGACTTTTGTAAGATTTAAGAAATGTGCACAGTGAACTTGCCCTTTGTGTGTGGCTCTTCATGGGATTTCTCTTTTGCAGCCACTATCTTTTTAATACTCTAACAGAGAAACCCTAGAAAAAGATGAGAGAGGCAGATAACGCTCATGAGCAAGCAGCCCTATTCCAGTCCTCCTTACCCTCTGACAGATCAGGAAGGGCAGCTGCTGCTAATCTTCACTACAATCTCAAGGCACCTGGGAAAATGGAAATAATATTTTTAACATTTTAGTAGGTCACGAGTAGTAGTGTCAATCCAAGTACCTTGGCCTGATTCCAGTGTGGGAATTACATTCTGCTGAGCCAATGCACCCTGTTGCATTTTCAGTGATTCGCTTTTTCTCTTAAATGGTGTGGAGTCTCCCTCCCACCAGAAATGTCTTAATGGTGGATTAGGTCAACTTACAATAACTTTTCTTCCTTATCCATCAGCTTAGTTTACAAAAGTACTTTGAAAAGGAAGTGCAGTGCCTCACCTGAAGGACACTCAGCCACTGAGTTACAGGGGACAACTTCAAAAGTGTGCATGTTGGGGATGACTGAGGCTTCTGATGACTGACCAGATGCTAGTGAGCTCTTTGTAGGCTTCACATGTATTAAAAGCCTATTTTCAAAAAAAATCCATCTCCCTGATGGGAGCAGTTGGAATGTTAGAGGAAACAGGGTGGTACCCTTCTGTACAGGACTGGCAAAATAGGATGGGAAAAGTGATGTTTCTGCAACTGGTAGTACTGAAATTATCCGAGGCTGCTGGTTTTAGTGCTTCTAAAGACTTGAAGATAACCACAATGGGGAAAAGTTTAAAAAACTCTTTGCAAGTGTAGAGCCTTCTGTCAAAAAGGGCAGGGTCTTTTTCACAACAGAAATATTTCCCTGCATGTTGCTTATCTGGCTCTCAAGGTAGCAAACTGTGTCTGAGTAGGTTCTGGTGTCTCTTGGGCAATGGGTGTACCTAATAACAAGAGAGGAAAAAACCATTCTTAATATGATCTGTTGAACTGGAGCATTTTAATCAGAGCTGAGTTCTGAAGGAACCAGGTGTTATTTTGCTCCTGGCAGCAATTGAAACTTCACAGGTTTTTCATGACATCATATCTTTTCCATGTCTTAACCAGTGACTCATCTTGCTTGCCTGTTTGTTCCTATTTCTAGCTGCCAGCAGGAACAGTAAACCCAATGTTAGCATTTTCTTATTAATGACACATCCTAGTCTGCCCAGTGTCACTCTCCCTTGTGGTACCTGGTGGGTGGGTTGTTTTTTTCCCCTTCCTCTTTCTCGAGGTGATTTTTGTTTATCTGATTCTTGATGGCTTCCACTCAAAAGTCTACTTTTGCAAGGAAAATCTGTGTCTGTGAGAATGTAACATCCAGGAATTCTGATGGAAGAGCAGATCCCTTCTGCACTGAGCACTGGGCACACAGCTAGGGAAGGCTCAATCCCAGATGTGCAGTCTGACGGGAGAGTAGTGGGATGGGAGCATACCAGTCACCTCACAGCAATAATAGTGACCAAAACAACTAGAATAGCTGGAGTTCATGAGGAATTTTAATACCTCACATTGCAAGAGTCCAGAAAGGTAAGGGAAAGGCTGTTTTGAGCAGCCAGCTCAGTCCAGGGGGAAGGCAGAATAGGGCAGCAGTGGAGAAGGCTGCATGAACACTTGGAGAGATCTGCCTGGAGGTGGGAAGAGAGCAGGGTGGAGTGGAGGTTATGGACTGCACAGTGGCACTCTCACTGGTCACAGCAGAGACACCAGCATAGCTCCATGTAAATGCCAATGTTTCCTCATCCATGAAATAGGGAGTGTGAACAGGTCTTGGATATAAAGGGGTCAGGTATTTCTGAGCCTCAGATAGCAGGGAAAACAGTCCTCTGCCTTCAGGATATGCCTCTATTTCTTGTTTATTCAGGTGATCTGTCCTGTGGAGAACAGGAGCTGAGGTGGCCAGTCTTGCTGAGAACTGAGCTGTATTTGCAGGGGGTCAGATGTTCCCTGACACTTTGATGTCTAACAGCTTGCTGCCCCTATAACCGTGGGGCTGGGGAAGTCGGTTATCCTGTCTCCAAGGCTGACCAAACTCCAAACAAGGTGCAAAAAACTGTAGCATAGGTGTTAAAATGTGACACTGAACAGCAAGGATGAATTGTCTCCTTCACCATAGCTGATGAAGCCCTAAGTTGTGGTTGGTGCTGGTGCTTGCGGTGGATATAGCCCCTGTTCTGTTGCCAACCAGCTGGACAACAAGCAGCTCTTATTCTTGCATATTGTTCTTCTCTAACAAACAAAAAAACCCCACATGAAAATCAAACCATAATCCTTTGAAAAAAAGAAACTTTTATTTCTTTAGAGGCTATTTATCACGTACACTGCTAGAAAAGTCATGGTGCTAAGGGGATTAAATTCAGTACAGATTAGATGTTTCAGTGACATTTTATTTGGAACAAAGAACTTGTGGCTGGAAATCTTCACTAGGAGAAGGATGGTTCAGAATCATGGGTTCTGCTTTTTCAGACCTGCAGCAAAGAGCATCTGTCATGATTTAAAAACTCAAATGTGTTTCCTGTGTAAGTACCTTGCTGTTTGTGCTGAGACAGCCAAGTAAATTTAAGAAAAGCTGGTTGTGCTCCTGTCATGAATGTTTATGTGATGGATCTTGTGAGTAGAGGGCATCTGCACACAATGCAAATGCATTTAGGTCGTTTTCTCCTTTGATAAACACTGAATTTTGATTGCTCATTAATGCGAAACCTTCACATTTTTGTTTCAAGCTACCAGCTAATGGTCTGGTGGGTGTTTTTAATTGTTTGCATCAAGGACAGGGACACACGTAAGCTACAAAAGAACAGAGTTGTTAGCAGATTGGTGTAAATACACCTCACAGAGACCCTTCTATGCTTGGTTACAGCCAAGCTCTCTGATTCCTCATCAGGGACAGCCTTGCAGGCTTCTGGATGCTCAGGCTATTCTTCCCAGGTATTTGGCTAGACTGTTAATTAGTGCTACATCGGCTTTCTGCTGATCCCTGCCTGTGCCTCATCTACTTCTCTTCTAATGAGCTTGTGGTCTACCTAGAAATCTTGCAAACAGTTTGTGGGGAGCAATCTCAGTTATTTTCTCCTTCATTAGATAAACTACTTGAATGTAAAACCCTGAAATGCCTAATTACCGAAGGTTTGTGGTGTTTTAAGCTGAGCTGAGGACAGCTATTGTAAATGCTGAAGAAAGTGAGCTCGGATTTTGCAGTTTGTTTTATTTTATTTATGATGAGGCATCTCTGTGTGTGGGGTTGTTCACTGAAGGTATCATGGTGTGAGTCAAGAAAATTAAGCCAGTTTATAGCTGTCTAAGAAGTGAATATAACCTGAGGAAAAAAAGTAATTTCAGGGTGATATTACAACAATTCAAATGCATTTGGAGAAATGCAACTACAAACCCATAAGGGGAGATGACATGCTCTGTACCTGTGCAGTAAAACAGGGCGAGGAAACCATCAGTGACTCACATGGAGGTGAATCACATTCTGTGTTGTACCTCACGGCTACCAGGACAAGGTTACGAATAAACCTTACATACCATGAAATACAGGATGCTTTTCCCTCACACACACTCCCTCTGAGAACCTTAGGCAGGCACCTAAGCATATTCTACTGAATGTGCAAATTACCTTTCTAATGAGTTAAGTGCATTGCCCAGCAGAGAACAGGTCATGACTAAGCAAAGGCATGTAGCCCTTTGGGTTCTGCCCCTCCTGCAGCCCCAACCCTGTCTGTCACTGTCACATAAATTGGGGCCACTCACACACACAGGGGGTTTGTGGGCAGAGCACCGAAGTCAACAAACCAGGTTTGCTAAATTCCAGAGTTTTCAGGTACCACAGTCTGCCTTTATCACAGATGAGTCCAGTTCCTCACTGAACTGAGGCACTGAGATGATATCAGGGCAGGTTTTGGAAGTCACCCTGAGTGACCCTGGGGGCTGCTTCCCAGGACAGCCTGAATGTATGTCCCCAGAGCTAAGTCCTTGCTCTGTGCCATTGTCAAATTTAATTTCTTTTCAAATTATTCTGCATGCAGCTAGACAACGTGTCTTGCAGTCACTTACTGCCCAGTCACAGCCTCACGCCCTAAGCCAAAATGAGCATTAGTTAAACACAGAAGAGAAAAGAGGAGATGAGATTTGAGAGAGAGAAGAATCTGGGAATGCAGGTGTAAAACAATAATGCTGTGGGTATGACCAATGGACAAGCCTGACTTCCTAGGGATTTGTTTGGGTTTGTTGGTTGAAGAGTCTGTGATATTACTAATACTGATTCAGCACCTTCTCCTGATGAGGCACGGAGAAAGCCTCTCTCCTGTGAATCCTTTGGTGTTGGGAAGATAATCATTGCACTTAAGCTTTTTTTCCCCCAGCTAAGGTATGCTTAGGGTCTCTTTTCACCTTACCAACTATTTTCTGTGACATGTGTAAGAACATTCAAAAGCACTTCCCCTCAAACAAATTTGGTCAAAAGTGCATGTGTGGAGACTGATGATTTAATAAGCCTTGTGTCTTCAGGAAATCAGGCTAAAATAAAGCAACTATCATGTCTTTCTGAATAAAAGAACAGTACTATTGCTGCTGAGACCTTCCTTGCTTGAAGAAGTGTAGTTAGGATCTAGTTGCCATGGCTGGTTTAGCTGTTCAGTAGCTAAGTGAGGATGTGGTGTTGATGAATACAAAAATGCTCTGTGATGGATTTATCCCTGGCAGGAGAAGAAAAGATCACTCTGGCTGCAAGGTGTGGTCCACCTCATTGTGATGCCTCTTGTCAGGAGGGAACTGGAGAACTATTTCTCAGCCAGTGTGCAATGCTTCGTGATCCGCCAGCGGACTACTCTGTCTTGAAATAAATGACAAGTTGAAAGGAAAAAATCCCTTTTTCCAGGGAACTGGTGGAGAAACAGCAAGATTGCGGCATTGTCTCTCCACTGGGAAACTCACAGTGTGTTACAGCTGTGGATAGTCTCTCAGTAGTGCAGTAGGCAGAGCCTTTTAAGCAAGCTGTAGGGAGCTTATTTACAAACGCTTTCCTCCTACAGAGAGCCTCTGTGATATTCTGGTGCAGAACAACAGACTGGCTGGTGTGTGTTCTGGAAGGGCCAACACTGTCTCTTGCATGCAGCAAAACCAAAGCTGCATGCATAGGAATGATGGGCAGGATGATTTTAAAGTTGAGTACTTTCCCTCCCACTGTATTCTGGGGTTGTGATGTGCTGCGTGTGATCAGAAACTGGCTCTGTATGCCTGCAAGAGTGCTCTACATGGATTTATTTTACTCTTTTGATATGTCCTTTGGGGAGTTTTTCTTCAGAGAAGAGAATTTTAATCACCTTTTAAATCAGTGGCAGCAAACGCTTTCTTCAGTGTGGGTTTTGGGGGGACAAAAAGACCATTAATTTCAGAACTACTAACACATTGCAGCAATTAGCACTCAACACCTTATGCTGAGCCCACTCTTTGAAGGTGAGGCCTTTGGCCTCCCTGGAGCTGTTTCACAGAGCTGCCATTGGCCCAAAGTTGGATTGAATGTGTTTGTTCAAATGATAGATACCTTCTGCATGAGAGATACATTCAGCACACAACTTCTCTCCTTGGTTCAGAAGACAGGTCCAGAGGGAAGGGATTGGCTGCAGGGCAGCTGATCCAATACAGAAATATTCCTCAGTTTAAGAGCAGTCACACAAAATGTGAGGAATAAATGTTATTGGCATCTAACAGATGGTAGCTGACATGTTGTCTAGCTGTCACAAGTCTTTCAAAATTCTCCTCTTGTATATTCACCTTTGTGCTCCCAGACTGAACACAGAAGTGATAACTGCAGGTAGAGGTACTCTGCAGCACTCTATAGGTAAAGAGAATTAAGCTGAACCAACACAAGAGGATTAGTAAATCTCAAATTAGTATGTGCACCTCAGCCATTGTGATTGGGATATTCCACATTCAATTCACTGTGTATAATAATGTTCATTGCATCAAATTTTTAATTCTTGTCTCTAACCTGAGGTAAGAACTGAGTCACCCCCAGCATCTATCTCAAGGACATTTTCCTGGCCGTGACACTGAATTGCAACACACAAATGTCTTTTGCCTGGTACAGTCCTGAACTGTTTTCTATTGCTTCTGCTTTGAAGTGTCAGCTTTCGGTGAACTCTGCTAACATTTTATTATTGCATTGAGGCTGAGGCAGAGAAGAGCAATTAAAGGGTTGACATCTTTGGTATTTTTTTTAATAGGACATGTCAAAATGCATTTAACAAATCATGCTTGAAGCAAAAGTCTAATTAATGCTAAAATGTAAGTAGAGCTCACTTCAGTTGAGAGCAAATGAGAATTTTAAAATGTATACTAACAAAAAGTGGTTGCCTTGTTTTAGATATGGGACCTAACTACAACTCCTATTTCTGAGAACTGAAGTCTTAAAGCATAAATATTCCTTTCTGTTCCAGGATACAGCTGGACAAGAAAGATACAGGACTATCACTACAGCCTACTACCGAGGTGCCATGGGCTTTGTCCTCATGTATGATATCACCAGTGAAGACTCCTTCAACGCAGTGCAGGACTGGTATGAAATGCTGTTGTTGTTGGGGTTGTTTGGGTTTAGGCCAATTCTCTCCTCACAATTGTTTGTTGAGAACATGAGACATCACACCCTCCATAGTGTTTTGCATCGCCTTATTCTTTCCTCTTCATCTAAACTCCGAGATAAATAATTTGATTTATAAACTTTCCTTGGTGAAAGTTCTGCAGCTTCACTTTAATGACAATGTTATAATTCAAATGTTGTAGCATACCATAGCAGTTGTTGCTTTTAAAAGTTTGAATTTATTGTAAAGAAATTAATCCTTGCATGCATTATTTGGGCTTATGAGGTTTCTGGCTAGGCTGCTGAAACAATTCAGTTTAACAGTGGTTGTTCAATTCAAATCTCAGGGACTGGGGGAAAGGCTGTGTTTATCCTCAGAATTAGCACCCCCATGACTCCCTTCAAATGTCCTGCAATCATTTCTGCTTGTTGCCTGGTTGCTGTGCACTGCAGATAAGTGTGGTCGGTGTGCAAAGAGGCAATGCAGTGGTTACTATCATCTCCCAAGTCTGATTGATTTGCAGTGATCTGGGTGACCTCCTGGGAGCATGTGACATGCTGGCTATGGCTCTTAGCATCCAGCTCGGTCTGGCTTTCTGTTGAACACCTATTCTGTATTCCCTAATCTAGGCTGTAACTCAAAAGCTGCAACAACATGGCTTGTTGTTTCTAGCAACTTGGCTTTCCTCTGAGGCTGTCCATCTTCTGTTCTCACTGTCCACTGAAGCAGTTGGTCATGATCATCACGTCTAAAGATGTAGCATCCACTTTCACCCCATCTCCAGTAGCATGACACCAGGCTGCAGAAGGTGAACTGCAGCACCTTCCTGAGCTGTCCTTCAGCGGCTAGAGACAGAGGAGTAAATTTTTTCCTTCTTAGAAACACAAACTCAAAGGTTTTGTCAAAACCAGATTCCTCCCTGTGGCACACCCTCCACCAAACTCAGATGAAGCTTTTTCTGCAAGTGTCTGCACAGGGATGTTTTCCATAGGAGTGCAGGCACGTGAGCTAGGGCAAGATCTTTCATTAAACAATAAAGATTTTCAGCTTGGTTCCCTGATGAAACAAGTGATATATGATCACACAGTCCATCTATCTGTCAGTCTGTTGGTTCTGCTCTAATAAGTTTTACTTATCAGTCTTAACTTAGCTAAAAAATACCAAATCTTAATCTCTGAGCTGCTACTGTCTTAAAGTTTGTACAGGTGAAATTTAACTGGAAGTTTTGTATTGGAAATGGTCTAAGGTCTGTTCTGTCAAGGCACTGGTGGCAAGAGGAAGAATTGGGAAAGGTCAGCTTTGTCTATTTGGCTTCCTGTCATCCTGTGCCATGGGAGCTGCAGGAATATCTTTGCTGAGAGCACCTTGTCAGCCAAAGGACAGAGGTGAACCATCAGTGTATTTGTACTCCGTATGTCAGGAATTTTTCCAACCAGTTTTAAGATTCTGAACCCAAATGATGTAGTGGGGAGGATAAAATCCTCTCATTTCGTTCCCTTCTGAAGCTCGTCCACAGGAGAGATGAGAGCTGCAGCAAAGGCAGCATCACAGGGCCAGCAGAGTCCTCTAGTGGCCGTGGAGCTGAGAGATGGGTTTTCCCAGTCTGCAAAATCGCTTTCGAAACTTCTGAAGGCCCATGAAATGGAAACAAAAGCTTTTGTCTGCTGCTATATCAGCCTCTGCCATTTTCTAGCATAGCAAGTAGGTAGGATTTTTGGTTTGGGTTTTTTATTTCCACCATGCTGCATGATACAATTATGCTGAAAAAAAGCCCGTTACACTGGATCTGGTCTTTGGTCAGGAATTGTACTCTCTGTGGAAAATTAAGGTGTCTACTACTTGAGCTCCTTCAGCTCAGAGCTCCATCTGTGGTTCTTCAGCCCGTGACCGTTTAACAGCCTCCTGATCAGGTCTCACCTGTCAAAAAGGGAAATGAGAATATCTCTTCCAGTTTGCCATATGATTTCTTCCTTTGGGAGGTCTTTTTCCCTCACCCTGCTTATGGGTGGATGTCCTAAAGAGGATCTCGATTTGCTTTGTGTCACTCATACTTCTCCTAAATCAAGTAAAGGCACTATCTCCTGAATGAGGAGGATCATGGCTGTGTATCAGGTATTTAGACAGCCTCTCCAGGTAGTATATGAATGTGAAGTTGAGTCTTTCTTTCATTCACATGAATCACCCCAATTAATTGGGTGATCGATAAATTATTATCTTAAAGCCACTGAAAAAGACACAATTTGGGAATATCTGGAACATGATTTATTCTATTGCTCCTTCACTGGAAAAAGTACATCATATTGTGTGAGAAGCCTTAAAAGATTAAGCCTGAGTGATTTTCCTTACTGCAGTGTGGCAAGAATTCAGTCAGGTTATTGTACAAGAAAAAGCATAAATGGGCAAAAGCAGAAATAGATTTACCTGATATTTGAAAATAAGCAATGATTTTGTTTGAATATAAGCTGTCCTTCCTGTAGGGTGAGTGAAAGGGTTAAATGAGCTTTCATGGCTTTTAGCTCAGTTTCTAGAATTCTTTTTTAGTAGTCTCCTTGGATAGCTATTATTTGACATTGGGTTGATAGTTCTGTGTGTGGATGAATCAGTGCTTTATACCTCATTTGAAACTGTACTGGAACTAGAATATAATCAGTTTTTGAAACTGTAAAGTAAGTGGAAAATATTTTGGAAGCTCTGCTTGGACAATCTAGACAATTTCATAGAAGGAAATAAAAATTGGTAAAATGTAACTTAGATATAAGCAACAGCTGGGTCCAAAAATCATCAGCTTTGTTTATCTTTCAGGCTGTTCTCCAAATTGGGTTATTGATACCTCCACATAACTGTGTACCTGAGACTATTTTTCTTCTAAGCATGAAGCACAAACCCCGTGCTCTATTGTTAATTTGGGGAATTCAGCACAAACAAGGCACGGCATTTTTATTGTCACAGAAATGCATTTCTCCCAGTGTGTATATTGGGCTGCCCTGGTAGTTGTTATCTTTCCAAAAGCTTCTGGAAATTTGCTGCCTCTCTTTTTGTATGGGCATCAGAGTTTTTAGATGTTCTTCGTAACTCGGTTGGTTGGTTGTTTTTTATTCCTAATGGGTGTAAATGTCAATGTTCTGCAGGAGAGGTTTTTCACTAAGGTGTACAAAACAAGGAGAAGGATGTGTTCCTGTGGGAGATTCTTCATGCTGTTTGCTTCTTTTTCATTTACAGTTTCATTAAACAGTTAAAATTTGGCAGTGTGTCCCCATACAAATTTCAGTCCCCAGGGGCTGAAATAAATCCAGAGAGAGGACAGAGGCAGAGGAGGAGCCTGGTTGTAGGTGTTTTAAATTGAACCTGGAAAAACTTTCTTTTTCTCTATTGCTTATGGAGGGAGACTGGGGAGATGTTCTCTTTCTGGGCTTTTGCTTGATTTCTGTGGTCACCTCCTTCTGTGATGACCCTCAGAGTCTCATCAAGGCTTGTATTAGCCCTCATGGGGTTTGTCTACATGGAGGCACTCAAAAGGGTGAAACTGGAGGAGCCAAAACTGGGATTGGTGTGAGCGCCTTTGCAAGAGGACATTAGGAAGAGGAAGAAGTTTCAGGGCACAGAGTCTGTTTTTGCATGTTGCAGTACGGTCTGGGCTTGTGCAGTGGGCTTGGTTCAGGTTTATGTTTTCCAGTGCAATTTAAATAAGCTGCTGCAAAGCAAGTTGCACAGTGAAATGACCCCTTTTTTCATAGTTATTTGTGGAGTAACGTGACTGGGTGCTTGCCATGGAAAAGGCAAGTAAGCAACTCAAACTAATTAAAAATTATCATTAGTAGATCAGAGCTGGAGGCTGCTGCTAATTCCAAAGAGAAGGAATCAAGTGCTTTATTGTTTAAGGGAGTTCAAGGAAACTTAAACAGAAGTAAAAATCTGAGGGTATTCCTGGGTCTCCTGGGAAATGGCAGGTTTGCCTGAAACTGTAGTGCTCTGTCTGGAGTGGTGGCAAGTAGGAAGAAAGAGTGGGAGGGTGAGTTAGGGACTGGAGAAGGGGTGGAGGAGGGAAGGAGTGTATTGCTTCTGGCAGAGCAGCCTAATTACCTTTGGGAAGGAGGGAGTCTTAAAAGATAGAGCTGACTTGGTGAAGATTAAATAGGTTGTGCTGGTCTGAAAAAATGGATGAAAATGAATGCTACCAAGCTAATACTGTTCTGCTGCTGGCTCTGGGACAACCCTCACTGAGGATGGTGGGAGAGGACTGACCCCTCAGGATAAACAGGAAAAAAAACCTTCCTCTGTTGTCATGACGAAACGCTGAAAAGGCCAAATGCAAGGCCAGAGCCTTGGGATGCACAGTGAGCTCCACTCCAGTTTGAGTAGATGAGCCACAGAGAGCTTCAGAGGCTTTAGGTTCACCCCAGTGCTCCTGCCTAAGCTCCCATGCACTGCATCCCTGCGTCATTGAAGTTGGCATTGGTCTGATACTTGCTGTCTGTCATTGCATCTGCTGTTTCCTGCCTTAGGGATGACTTAATCCTGCTGGGTTCAAATATTAGCTCACAGAGCCTAGTCTTGATCCCATAGCTTCCTGATTTGGTAAATTTCTCTTTCGCTACTGTGTCCATGTTTCTATGCGAATTTCAATCTCCTTGAAACAGTTTTCTTGTTCAAGCAAAGATGACTTGATGTTGTTATGGTGTTCCTAAAACTACAGCAAATGAGCATCCATTTTTGTCTGCTCTGAATTATTGTTGTCCTGTCTTTTGTAAGAAGTTGCAAATGCAGCATGAAGTGTGCCATCTATTGTATGACTTTCTCTATGGGACAATATCCTTTAGAGCTGTACTTGAATGTTGTTCCTCTGATGAATGACAGCTGAAGGAGAAGAAGCTTTAGAAGAAGACTTTTTCGTCCCTAGACTTCAAAAACTACTCAATTCAGCTTTTTATCTCAATCTAGTGATCTCTAAAGCACTTGCAAAGTATTAAGAAACTTAACTGCCACACAGAGTTAAGGAGTGACAAAATAGGATGATGCTGTGAATTACATTATCTGCATTCATGCTTTGTGTGTGAGCCTGGTCAGTTGTCTTTTAACCAACACAGTTTGAGATGTTTATGTTGTTTTTGTACTTAATATATGACTGTATTTTGGCACAGCTGATGGAATGTAACAATCCTTTTTGACCTGCTGTAGGGCCACACAAATCAAGACTTACTCCTGGGACAATGCACAAGTGATCCTGGTTGGAAACAAATGTGACATGGAGGATGACAGAACTGTTCCTGTGGAGAAGGGGAAACATCTGGCAGATCAGCTAGGTACATGGAAAGCTTTTTTTTCATACCTTCCCCCCCCCCCCTTTATATTGTATTCCTTTTAGTTTGTCCAATAAAAAGCCCTTTCAGCAGTATTACTTTAATAATGGGCTCACAACTAAGAAGTGCAATATATTCTAGGTCCCTATTTTCTTGCTCAGTAGGCCAAGACATGCTTGGTAGAATAGCACCTTCTTGTAGTGTTGCTGTATCTGTAAAGCTAATGTCTAAGGATGATAATGTCTAAGGAAGATAAAGCTTGTCTGCAGAGAACAGCTTTTATTAGCTCAGCAGAATGAAAAGGGAATAAGTTTTCATAAACACTATTCTATCTCCAGGTCTCCAACTCCCATGTACTCATGGCAAATCAATGCAAACATTGATTTTTATAGAAGAATTTTTTTTTTACTAAACAATGGAAAAAGGAGTTTACACATCAGAACTGTAGAACAGAGTAAAACATATTTTTAAAATATGTTAGGCTTCTCTATCCAGGTAAGAAAATGGCTATGTTATTAATGTGGGATAGAAAAAGCAAAACAGTTCCTTTGAGAGGAAAATGGGATTGCAGTGAAAATGTTAGAATGAATGTAAACACATTTATAATGTATTTATCTTTTTTTCAGTATCTGTTATAGTATCTATGATCTTTTTAATATGGAATCAGGGCTCTGTGCTCAGATTTATCTATACTGTTTCCTTCTGTTACAGAATTCAAAGCAGCAAGTAAATCCTGTTAAAATTTAATTCAGTTAACTAACAGTGAAGACCCTACAGTGAGCTTAGATATTTGTGTAGCTTGTAAGAGCAGAGGTTCTTACCAGATCCAAAGGAATCACTATCATCCCCAATTTATAAAATCCTGTGTTGTCTTCAGTTCTTAAGCAGTAATTGGAAGGTGCACGATACACTGTAAAGCTGGGGCTGTTGGAGTTCCAGCACACATTGCATACATTGCTGTAGTTTAAAGTGTGACCTTGATCAAATTGCCCATTATGCTTGAATCTTGGATAATCTGATAGTTGAGGGGTTTGCTATTGCTGTGCTGTTTTGCTTTGCTTTAATGCAGGGAAGCTATAGAATCCCTATTCATAGGGAAGCATAAAGTATGGCTTTGTGAGAGGGGTCTGTGGGATATGAACAAAAAGATGGTCACTGTTCCAAAGATTTAAGAGTAATCAAGTTATTTTTTCATGTTTCATGTGAAAAAAACAGGCATGTCTGCAAAGACCTAAGGATTAGAGCCTTCAAGGGTGACTTCTACAGATGGCAAGCACAAAGGGGTCCTGTTCATACACTGCCATCATAAGCAACTAATGAGCAAATATCAAACTAAGCCTATCATTATTGTTATTATTATTATCATTATTATTATTATTATAATCATCAGTCTTCACATCTTGGACTAGCAAAGATGTGGTTAGTTTGCAAAATCAGTTGTGGGCTTTTTTTTACCCATCAGAATTTAATTTGCTTTTGGAAATATGAATGTGAATAAACTTGGTTCCTGGCTTGCAGACTATTGAAAGGGTTGTGAATGCGTGTGTTGCCACATATTTTGCAGGAATAATTACACTGTGAGTTCATGAACATTTGTCCAGACCAGTGTAACAGCAAATAGAGAGTTTTATTGGAACTCCCACTCCAATTTGGATTTCTAGTGAGTTTTTTTTCTCCCTCCAAAATTCATCTGTTTGTTTCAATACAAACTTGGCATTTGGAATGTGAATCCTTTACATATGGGACACTTCCAGACACACACAAAGAGTTACCATAGCAACTGATTCCATCAGTAGGAAACTGTTTTGCTGAAGAATGCCCAGTTCTGCTCCCAACCTATCCTCATGCTTGTCCAGCTCACCCTGGAGAAACACCCAGTGCATAGCAACCTAAAAGCTAACCATGCCTCTGGGAAGTGCTATCCCAGCCCTGCTCTTCTGTAGCCTCCCAAAATGCTAAGCACTCTTTTTAAAAGGGCTGGAAATAGGTCTGGTTTTATCAGTCAGTTTTTCCTTATAGTAGCATTATCTGACATTATTGTGTGTGTTAGGTGGAAGGAATCTCTTTTAATTGGCTATTGACTGCTTAAACTGCTAACATTCATCAAACGATTCACATAAAGGTTATCCATCAGTGTGTTATCTAACTTTGCACAGTGACATTAACATCATTGAAATAATTCCCTAATCACATTAAGAAATTGTTATTGGCCTGAATGTGAATGAAATCAAAACAGATTGGTGTAGCAGAAGCTGAACCAATGTTGGATTGGCAAATATCTAAGTGCAGTTCTCTGATTTTTGTGCCTTTTAGAATCGTTTTTATTTATCATCAAAGACAGCAAGCTGGACAGACAGAACTCTCACCTGATGCAGGATAGGAGTCCCTATTTAGTAAGGAAGGCTGTCCCACGAAATAAAAAGTGCTAGAATGAGGTGGACACCTACTTATCTCACACATCGAGGTGATTCAGCCTACCAGCAGTGGCACACTAATCAGTTAAGCCAAATTACCTTTCTCTTTGTTTGTGGCAGAATCAAAGAGAATTGATGCAGTGCGGAATATCCCCCAAATGAATCACAACAAAATGTTGCTTATTGCAAAATAAGCTCTCTGTGGTGCCTCAACTCTCATTGCTGGCAATTTAATAACCTGCTAGAACAGAAGCAACAGCCATTGTAAGTGCTGGTTGGCCTTTGAGGTCCCTGGGGTTAGAAAGATAACGAAATGCTTCACAGTTCAGTGCGTTCGTGCTGCTGAGACAGGATTCAGGCTGGCTGAGAGAGGCTGGTAGAGTAGTGTGGGGTGTCAGCAGGAGGCAGCAGGAGCTGTTCGTGCCATCCCCTCCTTGGCATAGCTCCAGCCTTGCTAGTTTGGTGGTTTTTAATCAGAAAGAGGCAGTGTTTGGGAATCTGAACTCATCATTGCAGCCAGGAGCTGGTGACTGGACACTGAGATTACTCTCTAGGAGGCACACAAAGCTGTGTAATTCAGTGGTGCTGACAATCCCTGTCAGGACAGGTGCTCTGTCGTGACATGTGCTGTGTGACTTTCAATCACCCTGAAGAGCTTTCTGTCTAAACAAAGAATGGGACAAAACAAGACCAAAGTCATGGAGCATTTGGCTCTTGAGTGCTGAAGTTGGTGAGCAGGAGTGCAAGTACAATCTTCCTTGTCTTTCTGGCCTTTGCTCTTGCCAGACTGCAGAAGGGATTTGTAGAGCAAGCCTGGCCCTGGGGCAGAGGTATGTGGAGCCTGAAGTCTCTCACATTGCTAGTGGTGGCATGTCACCAGCAGCTGCAGCCCAGGGGACCTTCACTGATATAAGGGGAAGAATTCAGCTCCTTCTGGGTTTATTCAGATCTGTATCATCTGCAGTTGTGCATACCAGGGTGATGGTAAGGATCCATTCATCCCTTTGACTATTATTGATGCCTGGTAAGTTTTAGAAGTATTTCTGCTCACTATTCCAAGATTGTGAGAGTCAACAGAGCTTAGGAACCATCTAATGTCTTGTTTTCTTAAGATGAGTCCTGAAAAAAATTAGGAGTATTCCAAAAACCATCTTCACTATCATCAGCCTTTACTGATACTTTTTGTTCACTTTTTTTTTCACAGGTTTTGACTACTTTGAAGCCAGTGCCAAAGAAAACATCAACGTGAGGCAGGTGTTTGAGCGCCTCGTGGATATCATCTGTGAAAAGATGTCGGAGAGTATAGAATCAGACAGTTCCAAGGGCACTTCTGGAAGGAGCATGCGACTCACAGACAACCCACCCCCTTCCCAGCAGAACTGCTCGTGCTAGTGACCTTTCACACTGAGAAACGTCCTTCTCTCCCCTCCTGACTAAATTTTATCCTTTCATTTGTGGTGGTGCATTATCATGTAGTCCAAAGGCAGAAGTGTCTGTTGTAGGAAACTGGTATGTTTGTTTAATGTGCTAGAGTGTTGATGTTCTATATTTTCTCATCCAATAATTTAAAAATCTGAAGAAATATTGTGAATGTGTGAATGTTACACTTAAGAAAAATAATTGTATAGTGTTGCAAATGTGATTTCCACAGAGAATGTTGCATTTTTAATTATCAATTCCTCTATTGCAGAAAGAGGTTTTTTGTCAAGAATAGGAAGCACAAAAACCAAGTAGAAGGGACCAGGTCTAAAAGAAAATGGGGGAAATTCTCTTATAAAGCAAGAATATGCTTTATTTTTTTTTAAACAAAAAATCCCAATCCCCAGATATGTTGAGAATTGTTGTTTCTGTCCTCTAGACATGGACCTGTTTTTCTGTATGATGGAGCAGAAAACAGAGCATTTCTGTCTGACAGTGTGAGATCCTCCAGAGAGCAAAGAGGAAGGGGAATGGATTTTGTGTCAAGCCTCTAAATAAAGGAAGAGCACACGGAGGACTCAAAGCTGCCAGGCAGGGCAGGAGGAGGACAAGGCCTTGCAGCCATACCTGCATTTCCCTGTGCTTTGCCTGGTGCTGGGTGAAGGAGTGAGAGCCCTTCCAGGGGCTGCCCTGCCTCCAGACTTCTCCACCATCACCAGTAACATCTTGCAGAGTGCTGGAAGTGTTGCTGTGTTTGGCACCTTCTTGTCCCTGATCCTCTGTTTCTAGAATCCCAAGAGTTGACTGTCCTGCAGCCTTTCCCCTGTATCCTGTAGTTTTACCTCTCCAGGTTTAGATCTACTCTCATCAGCTGCTTGCTGGTGGATTTGTTACAGGATGAAGGAAAGCAGGAATTGGCTGCTGCATGCTTAGTTGGAGGCAAAATCTGACATGTAAGACTTAGAATAGCACTGTCTCAGAGAGATAAAAATACCAGGAACCAAAATGTGAGTGTTGGCAGATGTTAGTGCCAATACTATTAGATTTTCTTTCTGCATTTTGTTGTTGATTTCTTTTGTTAATTTTGTGCTAGATGGGTGTGTGTGTGTAGGGGGATAGTTCTTCTGGTTAGAGATTCAACCACAAAGTATAATTTAAAGACCGGAAGATTGATTAATAAAACTTAACTGCAAAGTCATCCTATTAGAGTTATTCTATGAACTTCTTGTTGCATCATTCTGTGAAGGGAGGAGTAATTTTTGAATTCAGTGGATATGGAGAGAAGTTGGCTGTATTAAGGGGAAAATTCTGGGAAGTTTTATAGCTTTACCTTTGGCCTATGAACTCCTCTGACTGAGATTTCCTGATGTCACACACTGGAGTGGAGTCCCTGCCTGTAACACACTGGATTATGACACTAGTGAGCGCTTTTGTAGCTTCATTCTGTTGTGTCTCAAAGTGTAATAGCTCTAAGGAAAAAAAAGCACAAAATTCTAGATGAAAATGCAGCTCCTTTGGGGTGTTTTGAGCTCGTTGTGCTAAAGGCTTGATCCCTCTGTGCGTTGCTTTTGGAAATCTTTGCTGTGACGTGTTTTGGGTGTGTGTGTGTGATCTAGTCCTGACGGTGCAATTTGTGCAGTTCTAGGATTGTGGTTGTTGTATCTAAAGCCCTGAAACTGCAAAATAAAGAGAAATGTAGTCACTGGGTGTGGCCAGAGAGTTTGTGTCAGCTGCGTTACCAATTAGGCAATTGTATGCATGTGTAAAGAAATCATTTTAATGCTCTTAGAATACATCAGCTGCATTGATCTGTTTTGACAGGATGATGATCTTTGAGCCCAGCAATCTGGAATCATTATGCTGGTTTAAAAGCGAGTGAAGGATTATTTGGCCAATAAATTTGCAGTGCCATGTTCTAATTGTAGCAGAGCAGGTTTTAGGGCAACTTGATTAGCAAAAATTAAGTAGTTCCACAGCAGATAGCAATGATTTAGAGCTGTGCAAATATAAGCACCTCAGTGCAAATAATGATTTGTCAGCTCTGCAACTTGGTGGTCAAAGAAAATGAATTCAGCAGAAATGGAATTTCAATTCTTTTACTTTTTTTTCCCCCTAGCAAAAAGGACCTTTCCCTTTTCTACCCAATACCTCTTTGTGTTTCACTGCATGCCTGTCAAGTCAGATGGGTCTTTTTAAAGAATTCCAGGCCCTTCAAGCTAGGATTGGCAGAACTGTATTTTACAGGACAAGCCAGCAAGTAGCCACATGGCAGTCCAAAGAACTGGAAAGAACAGGAATCCTACCCTGCCCTATATTAAATACATGGAGAAAACAGTATTTACTGCAGAAATCCTGCAGAATTTATTTCAAATCAGGAATCAAATCAGCACAGGCAACTGACACATCTCTGCATTAATGCATATTTTGTGTATTTCATCATCTTATATTTGCTGTGAAGGAGTACAGGGAAAGCCTTTTGCTTTAAATGGTCTGATTTCAGTATCAGCAGTGAGTCAGTAGTAATTATTACTTGTATTAACTTGTGAGAGGTAATGGCAGAATGGGAGACAGGGATTTGTCAGGCCAAGGGAAACAACAGCTCTGCTTGCACTGGAGCCAAGCCCAAAATCTGTGATGGGGCATTGTACAGAGCCTTCCATTTAACTGGCAATGGCAGTGTGAAAAGGCAGGTGACTGCTCTTCATAGCCTCTATGGCTTGTACAAATGTACAAGCTGAGTGTGCAGTTCTCCAGCAAAAGTCATACAGAAGCTCAGGATTAGAGATGGGTCTTGGCTTCCATCTTGTGGAGAAATACAGCACTAAAATATCAGGCAGACATCGAGTCTGAATTATCCCTGTCTCTGACAGCCCTTCATTTGCATTGCCTCTGACCCCTTAACTTGGTCTTCGTCGCCTCCTTTGCAGTCATCATCGACTCATACACAGGCACAAAGTGACTAACACTGCTGGAGTTACAGGAGAGCAGAGAGCTGGGCAGATGTGGAACGATGCAAAAGGGCTTGGATAAATGCAGTGGCAGCTTCCCAGCAGGATCCTGACGGTGTGTGCCACTTGGAAACACCAAGAGATTGAAGCCAAGAGGCAAAGCAACATTCCTGTTGTCACGACATGAAATGGCTACATCAGCATCGCAGTTAGGTAGGGGGAAAAGGATATCCACAAACTGGAAAATGCTGAGACCTCTCAACTGCAAAGGATAGGCCACGTAGAGAATAAATAGTGTTTTCTATTACGTAGTTAGGGGTACAAACTTGAAGCTATTAAGGATACCATTAAGGGAAGAAAAAAAGTAGGAGAGATCAGCAGAGTACATGCTCTCTCTGAAGAGCTGAGATAAAACTGCAAGCTGAATTCTCGCTGGCCGAAGCGCTGGAAAACACCCTCCGAGAGCTGTTTGGGTACTCCCCCAGCGGCGCAGCGAACGCTGACAGCAGCCACGTGTCTGGGACCGACCCCACGCGGTGGCGCCCGCGCTCCGCC
>NW_008667806.1:0-2784 GCF_000695815.1 Acanthisitta chloris
ATACATATAATATTATATATGTATATGTATTGTATGTATTATTGTATATCTAGAATGCTAGTATATTTTATATATACACACACACACACACACATATATCTATATATATAATGCTAAATAACATGTCAAACCTGCCTGCAATGAAAACCTGCAGCTATTTTCTTTCATCAGGCTTGAAAAGAGACAGAGAAAAAAGCTTAGCTGAAATTCTGTAAGGTAAGAAATATTCATTAACTCCACTGGCAAGTACAACTATGATTCTTCCTCAGCAAGGATTTGTTTCAGGAAAGAGGCTTTTAGAGTATCTATTTATGGAATCTGTTTCTCAGGGTCAAATATTTTACTGCTTTTAAATATATAATGTACTGACTTTTTTCAGTGGTAGTAGACACAATTTTCTAAATTCCAGACCATTCCAAAGCTTGTAAAAAGTACCTAGTATATACTGATACATCCCATGAGGCAGAACTAAAATAATGCCTATAATGAGCACCCTATGGCTTTCATAATGACAATTCTTAGCCAGCACCGACTAATTTAGGAGTATTTTTTTCTAGTAAAGACTAAGGACAGTTTTTTTCTAATCTGTAACTCAAACAGACACAGCTTTAACTTCATAAAAACACCTTTTATGACAAACTCTTTTGAAAAATATGACAAGAAATATCTGTTTATTCTAAAGAAATACCACCAGCAAATATCTCTCATTTAATTAACTAAATTTAGGGCTCATTACTTGCTCTGACCTCATGCCTTTTTCCATCAGATGAAAGTAGATTATATTAGCTATCAGGTTTAAACACAGTTTGCATATTTTTTTCTGGAATATAAAGAACTAAGTAAACAGTGTATTATTGAGCAAGTGCAAAAAAATGACATTGACAAATCTGAGATTTAAGAAGGCAGAGGAAGAAGCAGCAATTAATTCTTGCTCTGAAGAAGACTAGGAAAAACTAACAAATTCCTGAGTGGCAACCTCTATCCTGCCTTTGGCAGGGAGAAATTTTTAGTAGAGACAAAAAATGTCTCTACTATGTGGATGTGGAAAAAGAATATGCAATTTACTCAGCACACTCTGTCTAATGGATTCAGATTTCTCAGCAATGATTATTCTAAAAATTCTATATAGACAATGAAATGTCTTTGACATAAAGAATAATATTCCATATGACAAAACACAGCACTTTCAGCTTAAAAGTTTGTATTTTTCAGTAAATCCAGTCAGAACACTCAGGATTATTTTGTATAAGTATGTCCTCAAGTACATCCTATTTTCTTCATCAGATAATTCATTTCAGCATGACACAAATCTCACAGCCTCACATATTTGCATAAGAGCCTCATTATCCATTCTTGCTGACCGCTTGGGAAGTGCAAAACCAGGGAAATTTTAGACGTGCATAAATAGCTATCTGTGATGACTAACATAAACTTTGCAACATGCATGTGAACAAAAAAAAAGTGTATCTCATATAATGATCCTCACCTCTCATACCTTTGTGACTGTAAACAATTATGTCCTTTGTATAATGATATTTGAACATCTTAAGATTGTAAAAATACTGAGTTACGCAGTACTGTGAGATGGGGAAATTCTATTATCCCCCTTTTATAATTGGCAAGTAGATGTTACAAGGAATATAAAAGAGAGGGATTTAGGATAAACAACCACTCTAATGCACTGAGATCCAATGCTAGCTTCCATGAAAAGGCAGAGCATAGCAGTTACACAAAATGTTTCCTCAACAACCACCCTGCTTCTTACACTACCATTTAGGAGAAGCCAATTCTTATTTACTGAGTATTGTGACTTCCTCACTGATGAACAACCTTGATTCTTTCAGTTTCAAGGGTGTGATTCTGTTTCTACTCAAATAATTGAACCAAAATATTTCTATTGACTTGATGAAAGGCTCCAAATATCAGTTTGACATGGACTTCATTGCAGTTATACAACAAGCTGTTGATTAGGGTGGGGAAAAAAAGGGCTCACTAAACAAAACTGATGCATGGCACGATGCTGGTGACTGTCACCGCTTGAGTGTGCTGGCCCTGAGCTGTAACATTGTGTACATATAGCTGAGCGTCACATTTTCTAATTACTCAAAGCCCTCAGTGAGACAGGGACTCAGCTGTACAGAAGAGAAGGATGAAATGGCATCTCTGTAGACAGTAAGCAGATTTTGTTATTGCTGCAAGGAGCTGACTAGCGTGGAAACTGCTGGCAGCTGCCAAAACCTTTATGCACCAAAGATGCCATTTAGCATTAGTGTTCAGAAAGGTGTGACCAGTTTTCATTTCAGAACTGCTAGGCATATTATAATTGAAGCAACAGGATGTCTTAAACTGCGGGAGAAGCATTTTCTCAAAATTTGAAAATGCTCCCAAGCAGGTGTTTGTAGAAACAGAAACAATGCCTTCTACAAAAGATTCAAGCTCTGAATGGATTCAAGATCTGAAAAACTCATCAAAAGGCTCCTTGTTTCAGAAATCCTCATCTGAAAGACATTTGACAGGTATTCAGTGAAGTATTTACATAGGGATACTCCAAACCACCTGAAATGAGTAGCCACCATTATAGAATTCTATGTAAGATGCATTGTGTTATGGGACATCTGGATGGGTTATCATTTTCTTAGACTCTAAACACAACAAATGTAAAATATTTTTCCTCTGACATAAGGGGAAGCAGTTCCATTCTCCGTAAAGTCAGTAAAGAAGTGCAGTGTTTTCTCAAGTCATGAAAAGGTCCTTAGAGTCCATTAGAGGACTGCGAAGGTCTGA
>NW_008667806.1:2823-3864 GCF_000695815.1 Acanthisitta chloris
TGGTGACTCAGGTGATATGGCACCTTCTTCTGACTATGAATATCTCTGTTGAGAAAAATAGAGAAATGACTGGATAAAGCAAGTCTGACAGCATGGGTATGGCTAGCAATAAAGACCTGACTTGTGAAACCAAGGTGTGAGAACTTTCCCTCTTTCACCTGTTGTTATAGTGGGACCTGCTGCTCTGGCTCAGGACCAAGAAAGTCACACTGAAAGAGATGCACATTGCTGTGGCACTACTAGGAGTGGAAAACAAGCAGTGTTACTCCAGGACTCTTGCACTCACAGTGACTTTCTCGGGTAATTGAGTCTCATGCTGTCTATGGCATATGGAATCAAAAAAGTATCAGATGATTTATTTGGGATTTATGTTCCAATATTATGACAATGTAGAGGTCTGCTGCTGTAGGTATGTGGCCCTTAAAAATAAGCATGAGGTATGAGGAACATTCATTCAGTTTACAATAAGTATTTCTAGTCACCTAAATTCAATAAATAACTGTGACTTATATTTTCCTACCAACACAGAAACTGATACACATGTGAGCTCACTGTATTTGGTCAACCACTCTTCATAACATATGTCATATCATATTATCACTGTTGCTGCACCTTCTTAGCAGAAGACTCAAATGTAGTCCTCAGACTCCTCTAGACAGGAGAAATTCAACTTCTGGTCTATGTATCAGCTAACAGCTGCACAGGAAAATGTGTATTTTCTTCTTTTGGGGAGAGATCATATACTGAAAAGTCAGGCAGACCCATATGTTAGCCTGGTTGCAAAAAAAAATTCTTGAAGTTGGTTCAAACATTAGCTTTAACATGCATTCAATTCAAGTCAAGTAACTCCTGTCTCAGGAGTTAATAGTATGTTTGAATTGCAATATCTGCTGCCTGAATATTCAACTTTTACAAATATTAAAAGTCCACCCATGATGTAGTGACTGACTGGAACTGATAATGGTGTTAACATCAGAGTAGAGAGGATGCAACATTTCCACTTGGTTAACACCTTTTTCTTACTTACAGGATACTTACATC
>NW_008667806.1:3898-15844 GCF_000695815.1 Acanthisitta chloris
AAGCCATCATTTGTTGTGCCCCAAAGATAGTTCAATTAATGGCTTCATAGATCTAGCTTTCACTGCAGTGCTTCTTGCAGCAATTACTATTTAGAGAACTTGCTTTGCAAACAAGAGTGTACTGTTTCATTGAGATAATAGGACTGTGGATAGAGATTGTTAAAGAGCAATCAGCAAAACAGGATTGGTAATGAATCTGATGAAACTCTCTGTTTGACTTACAATATCAATTTTGGAGCTAAGTACGTGCTTGGTATAATAACATTACTGATGCCTCATCTCATTTTCTCTTGCAAGGACTCTATTTGCTGGGCTCAGACAGAGAAGGTTATCTGACTCATCTGCTTAGATGACAGCAGAGTCTTTCCTGTCAAAGACATTGGTCAAATCAGAGCCTTTAACAACAGCAAGCACTCTTAGTATATAAGTTAGTCTCACCCAGCTTAGAGCTGGATACAGATTAAAACACGCTTTGCAGATAAGACTAGAAAGTGGATAGATAACATTTCATGATCTAGAAAAGTAGATGGCCACTTTGAACTCAATGGTTTGGTAAGAAAACAGCTATGAACAATGCAAATTCATCATACCATTGATATTTGCTTAGTTTTAATAAGATATTTTTAATAAAATAAGATTTATATTTAAGATGCATACTTCCAAGATATTTTCAGGTCCTCTTTGTCTTGATATATAGAATAACAAATATCCTCACATAAAGAAAGGTATTAATTAAAACAGGTGTTACTCAAGAGGAAAAAATATCTTCTCAAAACAGATTCAGTTCCAGCTTTGTTTCCTTGTTCAGAAAGACTCTAATTCTGTCTTTGGTTCTGCACTGTATAGACATTTAAAAGCTGGACAATACTTGGATACCAGAAATGCCATTACATTTGGCATTACATCTCCCATGTTAGAAAAATAGACTATTAAAAAATAGACTGCTACTCTAATTGCTATAGATATTTATTCAGGAACTGAGTTTTTATAAGTTGGCTAATTAATTTTATTATATTAACATTTGTATTTATGCAACTCAGCTAAAGAATCATAGAATCAACCTGGCTGGAAAAGACCTCAAAGATCACCAAGTCCAACCCTACCATGATTACTAGACCATGGCACTAAGTGCCACATCCAGTCTCATCTTGAAAATCTCCAGGAATGGTGAATCCACCACCTCCCCGGGCAGCCCATTCCTGAAGTCAGATGATAGCTCTAGAGAAAATGGACTAAGTTTCATGGACAGAGACCTTTATCAGGCCACATTTGAGCTACACAAATTGTAAATTTCACCATCATTCATCATTCCTATTTCCTACATAAGAACAGCTCTACTTGTTCCTGGGAGCAAAAATACATGCTGAACCCCAAGGAAAATGTGCAGCTGAAAATTATTGATAGTGTCTGGGCTCAGAAAAGAAGCAGGTACATCAGTCTGTGAGATCAGAACATCTGGTTTTCTTTTGGCAGAGGGTTTGCCAAGAGGAGCATCATTTAAGTTTCCCCACGCAATTTAAAATTAGCAAAGCAGAATCCGGAGCTGCATCAAGTGCTTATGACCTCATCTGTCCACAGTTCTTAAACTTGTATGTACTCTATAATCTCGTTGTACTCAGATGTTTTATAACCCTTCATCAGTATTAGAAATTTTTCCAACAGTACACTTTAAACAAGTCTTCTTCCACACTCTTTTACATACATTATTTGATTCATAATGTAATTCAGATAAATCAAATGCTCTAAGAAATGTAAATATGTATCAATACTGAGAAGACTTACTTTCTTTGGCAACAGGTTTTCTGCAGCACCTCAATATCTTTCTATTCAATTATTAGTCTTTGCACAAAATATTTAAATATTCACTGTTTGAGAAAATGGCAATGACTGTGGCCTGGTTGGAGGCAAACTGTGTTTAACTTAATAGAAAAATAGCAAAATACAGCTGTTCAGAATTATTCAGAGTAGAAACTATGGAATATTCATGTTCTGACATGAAAGTTAGGTTAAGAATTTGTGAATAATTAAATGAATAGTTTATTTCATTTGAGTATTAAAATAGTGCAACATTCTCAAAATGGCAACTAATTCCATTGAGCATCCACTGTTAATCGCAAAATGCATGGAAAGGCTGTACCAGTACACTAGTGCATGTCTTTGCAGTGGAGAAATCTTGCTGTGACTAAGTGTTTTTTACTGTACACTTTCATCGCTGTCTAGTTTGGTTTCAAATCTTCCAAATGATTGAGCACCTCCTATTTAATAAGGCCTGCTATTACACAGTCTAGTAAGTCTCACTGTCAGAAAGTGTTACTTGATTTTCAGTTAAAATTTGCTTTCTTAATTCATCACATTCCTTGCTTTGTATTTCTGTATTTCCTTCACTAATTTCTTCCGTCTTTGGTGCCTGAATTTGTCAAGTGCTTAAATAGTTGTTTATACAAGCATTTGATTATTAAATCAGTTATTTTATTTACAAATACATGTAGCATTTATAGATTTAGACCATTATCAGCCAACTTACAACGTATGTAGTAATATTATAAATAGTTCACTTTTCAACATTTTCTTATTAAATGAAATATCAACACATCACTATTGCATTATAGAAAACTTAGAAAAATAATTAAAAATAATTTTAAGGACTTCGTGTATATTCATGATTTATTTTTCATGCGAACTCAAGAACACTAGAAGAGTGCTATGTCTGTAATAAAAGTTTCTGGGAACAGTTATGGGTAGAGTACATGCTAATTACAAAAGCGAAAAGAAGAAAATAACTGTGAATAATATTTGGAGACCCCTGTTTTATTTTGTTTAACTGTAGCAATTGTCCTATTTATTCCAGTGACAGAAACATATGTGCTTAAAAGAGAAACTGAAAGTCAAGTTCATCCTCTTATCCAGAGACTCTCTCAGTTCTCATTGTCTATGTCCAGCTGAGGTGCAGACACAAGGGCAGGTTAAACATTTGTCCTGCTCTTAGGAAGAACCATGCTTAGGATATGCATTGATGGACTGGACATTATGTGCTTGAATCTCCATATCCCAAGTTCATTCCTGTCATGATAAAGTGACTTAGGTTGTTCTAAGTCTTAGCATTAGGGCTTGACTTTCTTCACATTAGTGACTCAAACTAAAGAAAGGTTTAACAAGGATGGCAGGAGAGCTTGGGATTGAGTGCAGATTTAAATCATGTTTGACTGACAATGCATCTAAAACTACAAAGATCTGTCTACTTCACTTCACTGTGCTTAAAACATTTGTCAGAGAGAAACCTGTACTATGTACCAAACTCCACATTGAAAAAAGGCTACTTGTTATCCCGGGGAACACTCTAGTTTCATTACTATCTCATCATTATGACAGGCAATTGCCTTTCTTATTCCAGGAGACCATGATAGCTGTGGCACCCACTAAAAACCATGGAAAACAGGTTTCTCCATCAGAAATTTAAAAAAAAGTTAGGAATAATCTATAACAATGAGTTAATGAGGACTTTCCAAACAAGATTTACTAGAGCATGAGAAACGGTAATCATCAGATCCGGTACGTTTCTCACACCTGAGTTTTAGAGCACTATACTGACAATCTATGAAATTCAATAGTGACCAAGAAAGTTTTGGTTCAAGTCTTCACTGACTAAAGCACCAATACAATGGATCGGAATTACGGGTGAAGTTCTGAGGACGTGAATGCTAATTCTCTATATGAAAGCAGGGTAAAGCAAAAGAATGTTATATTCAGGAGAAAATGTGAAATCAGTCTCTCAAGCCTAGTTTTCTCTAAGGAATATAAAGATACTGGAAAAGTAAAAATGTAAAAAACCTCAACCCAACAACTCAGAAATCACTGAGACAGCAATGCAAGCAAACGATTATAGTTGTGAAATCAGAGCAGTTAACAAACTGAGAAGCCAAAAAACCCTTGTTAATGCCTCCTACTGAGCAGCTAATCTCTATAAACCTTTCAAATGCTCAGTGGTGTAGAAAACATTATTATACAGATTATATTAACACTGTCCAATTTTTCCGAATTGTTTGCCAGTCATTCTGCCTTTTAGACTCCAGTCAATATTAAATGTATATGTTGGGAAATTAGTATAGGGGATACTTAGGAATCAAATATAAATACAAATATAAATACTTCTTACTTGTCCAGCAGGTCTAGGCACAATAATATTTTTACAATTAAATTATCTGCTCACCATTGGACACAAACGCAATCAAAATCTCCTAAGTGACCGTATTAAGAATAAAGTCTACGAGGACAAAGAGGAGCCATGTGAAGAGATCCTGATGTCCAGCTACTTAAGAACAAGTGGCTGCAGGACTCAACTGGGTTGTTGCACACCCAGATTAAAATTCCTCCTTTACCTGGGAAAATCTAATCTCATATCTTCTTCTACAGATCCATGCTCTAACCAACAGACTATGTTGGGAATCTTTTAGTCTCTCTTTTCCTAGTTTGTTCTATTTCCTATAAATACTTTAAATGTTAATTTGAGCAGAAGCTACAGCAGAAGCTTCTGTCTCCAAGGTGAGTGACATAATCATCTCACAGTTAAAGCATGTGTGATCACCAGCCCAATAAACCATCAATTTTTCCAAAGAAATCAAACCAGTTTCAATTAGAAAGACTGAGAAAGACACAATTCTATAGTCTATACCACAACAAGGATTTGGAAAAAAACAATGAGACTAAGGAGCACTCTTGTATTCAATATATTCAGTATTTTTCTAGTTATATATTTTAGGATTTGTTAGTGTCTAGATGGATGTATTTTCATCCATTTCACAGCATTTGGTCTCATATAACTGATGGCCTTGAGATTAAAATGTTCTAAGCTAAGAGTCAGTGGACCATGTTAAAATTATGCCATCATTTAAATCAATTAAGACAAGAAGATAAAAGAATAATAATTTTTTTTCCTGTGAAGCATTTATCTTCATATATGAACTTTGTCAGAAGCATAAGAAAGATTACTAATGTGTTTTGCAGCAAATCACTAGTGTAATGTTATTGACAAAAAGAAAAGATACGCTGTCTTGGCAACATCAGGTGGCCAACCACAAGTCAAAACTTAAAAACAAAATTGATACTAAAGTTTGCCAGTATCTCTTTTCTGCTGAGAAGCTCAAAACTGGAGGCTGCATTATATGTGTGATAAACGAGTGCTGTCTAAAGGGAGATAATGACTTCCCATGGTCTCTTGGTGTGCCCCTGTTTGCACAAGTCCAGGAAGTTCTCAGACTATGTTAGTGCCAGGGTCAATACTGTCTCATGCTCAGCTTGCCATCCACCAGCCCCTAGGGTCTTCTCCACAGAGCTGCCCCCAGCCAGGCAGAATCAGCCTGCACTGCTGCCAAAGGCTCTCCCTTTCCAGGAGCAGGATTTTGAATGTATCCTTGAATTTCATAAGGTTGGACTATACCTCCAGCCTAAGTTCCCCTGAATGGCATCCTGAACCTTGAAAGTACCCCCAATTTGGTATCATCTGCAAACTTAGTGAGCAAGCATTCTGCCACCTCTTTCAAGTAATTGATAAAGTTGTTAAACAGGACCAGTCCCAGGACAGACACCTGCAACAGTTATTACTGGCCTCTGTGTAGACTACAACACATTAGCAACTACCTTCTGAGCCTGATTATCCAGGCAGTTTATGTTTTATACTTACCTGTTTGTCCACACTTCATGGCTGTAAACTCCTAAGTAGGGTACAACAGCATTGTGGAAGAGAGAGACATAAGCCTTGCTGAAGCCAAGGTAAATGGCATCTTACACCTTCCTTTCACCTATAATTCCAGGCATTTTATCATAGAAGGCAATCCCATCAGTTAGGCATCATTCACCCTTGGTAAATCCATGGCCTCTTTTTTTGAAGAGAAGTGCAACATTTGCATTCCTCCAGTCATTGAAGGATCACCCCAGTCTCCAAAACTTTTCAAACATGGCAAAGAGTCACTTTGCAAGAGAATCAAACGGTTACCTCTGCACCTATAGATACAGATCATCGTGTTGCCATTTGTCCTTTGTAATTCTTAACTAAAGCTGAGCTTTGGCCTTCCTGACACAGGAAGCCTGACACATTTCCTGGCCCAGACAATGTTTCTAAATTTCTTCTTTATAGCCTCCGCTTGCTTCCAACTCTTCTATACTGCTGTTTGCATTGGAGCTCTGTCATAAGGAATCTGTCTAGCTAAGCCAGGATATTTACCTTCCTGAGTATCAGGACAGATCATTCCTACATATAAAAGGATAATGTCCTTAAACCCCATCAGCCTTTTCTGAGCCTTCAGATCTGGCTCCCATGGGATCCCATGAGTAGCAGATCCAGATGTGTGTCACCTTTAGTTGCCCTACCCAGAAGTTACTGCTGATACTAAAAATCTTCACTGCTTCCATCCTGCCATACTTGTCCTTTCAGCAGATGTCAGGGACATTAAAACTCCCCTCTTTCAGACCTACTGGACCCTTCAGAATTGTCCACAGGACTTCTGACATCCTTGCCCTGTTGCAGCCCTAAATCCCTTAAGATTCTTAGTTTTTAAACCTTTAGGACTAACAGTTCCCTCTAGTACTCAAAAAGCTTCATCATGGTAAAAAGAAAACCTGGAATTTCCACTACATGCAAAAATTTGATATGTTATATCCAGGGGAAAAAAACCCAACCTCCACTTTTTTCAAACTTCCTGATTTTCATGCAAAAGTAATGCCAGTTTCAAATTACTCTACTTCACCTTATTCACCAAGCTCAAGGCATAATTATTTGAATTTGTCTTCTCTGAAACAGCTGTATATAATGAATTCACAGGTCTCTTCTCTCACTTCCATAAAAAAAACTCGAGACCCTGTCTCTCTGAATTCCAACAGAGAAAAGGAAAAAAATGAGACATCTCTGATACCTGTGAATTAATGTGTGCAATCTGGAGATGCTCATGTTTTGTAATTGGGGCAGTATGAGAAAAGGAACATATTCTCTGTTCACGTTGCCCTCATTTAGCTTAAATTTTTTAAAAATTAAATGAAATTAAATGATACAAAATCAAGTTAAATACTGTTCCATTTAGTCATGTTCATTTAATGCTGAAGGCCGCTCAAACAATGGAGTTTAGAAACGTCTCTTTCATCATTCTTCCAAACTCCTGCAAGGGATTAAAATCTCTAAATATGTTTGTCAGCCTTAGTAAGGATACAACTTGTTTCTCACTTTATTGTACAGGGAAAAAGTTGTAAATATTTTATTAGCTATTAATATTTGAATATTGTTAACAGGGATAACATTTTAATGTATTTTTTAAATCCAGGACAGAAACATTAAAAGTATTTGCCAAAAATACAATATCTATTATTAATATCAAACATGAGAAATCTTGGAATCTCTGCACAATATACCTAGAACACAAACTGTATTTTCTTAGACACAGGAAATGACTGTGAGCTTCAGTGATACTACTAGACTTTGAATGTGCAGTCAAATCTACACTCTTTTTTAGACTTAGCAGCTAGCAGTGCTTCTCTATGATTCTCTGCGTGGTATTTCTGGTATAGTCAATTACTTCTTGTCTTGACAGACATAATGTATTAAAACAATACCCAGTAAAAAAAGTTCTCTGCTCTTAATAACCTCACATACACTTTTGCCGAGGACTGTAACATACACATGTACTTTGGATAAATCTAGTTATAGCTGATATTTAGCTGAAATTTAGATATTTCCCTAAAATTATCCCAAATAATGAAGGCATTGCAGTTAAGCCACTGTTTAACTGGATATGTTGGCCATACATATTCTTTACCAAAGTAATAGGTAATTCCTTGTAATCATGGCATTCATAGACCATTCTGTGAAAGAATATAAGCCTGCACTGCTTGAGCTGTTACTCCAGTGCTCTTGTTGCAAAAGCAGAAGGACACCGTCTCTCAGCAGATCAAGGTGCCTTCCATACAGACAACTACTAGGAGTTAGGCATTCCCAGAAGCTGATTTTCTGATACTAGTTTTTGGTGCTGACTGGTGTTTGAGAAGAAATACCCAGTCTCATACAAAGAAATCAAACCAACAGAAAATAATTGTTAAAACTCCTTAAAAATATAACCCTGAGCCACACAGAAAACAATTTTAAGTCTTTCATGTTCTCTGTGATTTATGACATGCAGGCACTAAGAGCACATTTTCCATACGAATTGCTTAAGAGAAAAATTGCATGTGATCTAAGATGTCCTGCATTGTAATCTGTATGGCAGTAACAGCGCTGAAAAGAATTTATGTGGGGGAAGACACTTGATAGGAATTCAAGCACTAATAACCATATTAGTAAGCAGGACTTAACATTAACATACTTGCTTTATAGTAAGAGAGTATAGAAATATTTATATGAAGATAAAATGGTCTTCATTTAGTGACAGAGGCATAATAACAATAGATAATGGAAACTAACACGTCCTTCAGTAGCAGGGACAGAGCTGTAGAAATTTACTATTATTGTTTTTCTTGTAACAAGTCTATTCAAATCATCTTTGTATCACGACTGCATGTTAGGAACAAATTAGCTTAGCTTCAATATTCACTGATGCATTTTACTGCATTCTGACTAAAGCCATATATTGCAGACTTCTGAAACTTACCTTTAATCTACTACATGTGAAATTACATTATAAATATTAAAATATATATGACAGTGGAAAGTTATTAAATTTATTTCTGAATTATATAGCTGCTTAGCCTCAAGCATGAAGTAGCAATAATTACCTCTGAGCTGTAATTAATTGGGCAAATAAATTGTTAAATTTGAGATGCTGAAAATAGGAGATGGAAGCTAAGAAAAACCAGCAACTGTCAGCAATATTTTAACACTAAGGAATTCTGTATGAGCTAAAATTATAGCAAACACTTTTATAAAATATCAACTAAACAGAGCCTATGAGACAACAGTAAAATACTTTTTCATTCAATGGTTAGAATTCACTACAACATAAGGTATCAACAACCTCATTATTTCAAGCATTATTACCAGTACAGAAATTACACATGAGGAAGTATGTGAAAAGAGATATTTCTTAAATACTTGCAACCAAAGTACAAATTACAGTTGAGAAGAAAGAAAAAAGAACCATCTATTACACTCAGAGAAGTTGGTGTACATACAAAATAAGTGAAGTGGGAGCCCGGGAAGAGAATATGAAAACATTGGAAAATTAAAGAGGTCACTTACTGGGGAAAACCACATCACTTTAAGGATCCAAATTGTCAGTGAAAAATTCACAACTAGGATGATAAGCAGGAGGAGAACAAACAGGTAGAGGCAACGCTTTCTCCAGCCATAAATTCCAATTTTGTAGACATATTCATTCTTCGGCCTCTCTAGGCTAGTGCCTGGTGTTGTTGTAGTGTATTGTTCACGTACCATCTGCTATGTAAAGGAAAAAAAAAGGACTGCTTAGTTGTTTGATTTAAATAGAAGTATTTATATTAAATTCTAAGAAAAATATGAAGATATAATTGTAAGAGCAAGTTACTAGAAACTAGAAACTCTTATGCAGTTTCACCTGGAAAGTATTTTCATTATGTTCCATTCAAATTACACTTACATCTTACGTTTTGGTACACACAATGTGATATTTTAATGTATGAACTACATCAATTGCAGTTTTCAGGAGGCTTAAATTTATTTCATCCTATAAGGAATGGCAACACTTTCCTCCCATTTCTCATAATATTCTAATTCTCCCATCACAAAATATTTCATATGATCATATCATAATCTGTGGCTCTCAGAACAATGCTATTATTTTACTGCAAAAACAGTTGCAAGTGTTAACACTACCTTGTAAGCACAGGCTTAAAACCACTTCTATGCATCCTCTCCTCAGTTCAGTAATAAAATGCATTATTTGAACTGCAAAACTCAACTGTGCATCAGCTGGAATGCCAAAATATGTTAAGGTTCAGAATATGTGTGTAAAGAAATTAAATGCTTCTTAATAATGTAAAGGAAATAAGGATTTCTCAATTTATCATATTCATATTTAAAGATATATTAGCAATAAAAACATTGTTTATTTGGTTTAAACAATGTCACTCTAAAGTATAGTTCTGAAAGAAGCATTCTTTGAATTCAAAGGAATCTTAAAAGATTGCACTTCCTTAAAACATGAGTATATTCACTAACTTCTACCCTTACAGCACAGAGATCACCAACAATTCAAACCATTCATTAAAGTTTAGAATTTCAGCAAAAAGAATAAAAACTCAGCAGTTTAAGCTGCTTATTGAGAACAACAGTGGGCAATATCTGCCTAATTTACACCAAAATAAAAAGGGAAACTGAAGTTGCTTATTGAGAACAACAGTGGACAATATCTGTCTAATTTACACCAAAATAAAAAGGGAAAAACCCAGCCTAACCATGGATGCCAAAAAGAAAATAGGTGTTGTAAGTTCATCCCAGACTAACCATGGATGTCAAAAAGAAAATAGGTGTTGTAAGTTCAAGACCTTCCCATGAGCCAGGCAAAAACGGGTCAACTTTCCTACAATATAACGTTCCCAAAAGAGAGTGCCCTCAGACAGGTTTCACGCATGGTCTCTTCTCAATTCTGAATTTCCTCCTAGCAATGAGATCACCATGCTCTGCTCACACAACTTTCAAAACATGATCAAATAAATCCTTGCCCAGCTGCTGAGTTACTCTAAGTAAAGGCACAGAAACTCTTTTCAAGTCTCCTGCAAAGCCATCCTGTGTCTGTAAAAAGCTCATGGCTCTCAGTTCTAACCCTCATCCTTAGAAAGGTGTCATCTTTTCTTCCTGTAGCTTCCTAGCAAACTACAAGATGGAGAATGCAATATAAGTTTACAATTAAGCAAAAGTTCATGAATTATTTCTTTGTATATATGCACTAGTAATTTATGCACTTCCACTAAAAAAAATTAATTTCAGATTTATCTGTACTCAAAAATGAGACCAAATCACTGGCAGTTCATTATGTAACTTTGCTACAGCCATTATGGTGCAATATTCTAATTAATTTTTTGCTGCTATCAGTTGCTCATGGACTTTGTATATAAATCTTTTCATTGCTGAAAATAGTACAATGATTTACTAGTGGAGAATCATAGATTCTGAAATAACTTGGCTTAATATTACTGCAAAACACTTACAGGATGTTACTTAACATTCACCACATGAACTATGCTTGTTTAAAACTATCAGAATATGTATTTCGCATCTGTCAAGCACCTAGTACTGATTACAGAATACTCTTTATACACGAGTTTCTACTATTTTTCTGTTTTCCACCTAATTATTGTATAATAAACTGTATTACTCATGCAGAAGTTGCCCTTTATCTTAAACCTCCATTACCATGCTTTGCTATCAGAAATTGGGACATTTATACAATGAGTTTTATAAATTCCGTAGACAAATCTTTGTCCTTACTTCCACACAGATTTCTTCTCAACTCATAACTTACAGGATAGGATGCAGTAACTGTTATCTGGCAACACCAAGAGATATACTTCAAGAAATAACTTGTGCAATTCTTGCTCAGGTATAGTACAACGATCTAATACCCTAACATGGGACACCCAGTTTCTTACAGTTTCCTTCATTACACATACTTGTAAAGTGTCAGTTTAACAAGAAACAAGACAGATGAGAGCTACAGAAATTTCCACAGTCACAGAAGCCTCCTTCACAAGACAGACTGCTTTGCCTGTTCCTTGTGTCTCAGTTTGCTACATATTCAATGTAATTTTTTTGAGTAGAAACACTATTTGTGAAATAGTTAATTAATTCTCAGATCTTTAAGTTTTTATGTTGCCTCATCACAGTGGTCTCTGAGGCTGGAATCCATCTCACAACGTTAGATATGAACTATTTAGCCTTCAATATCTGAGTCAGTCAACCTGGACTCCCTTTATGGTCAATGGAGATAGGTATTC
>NW_008667806.1:15876-16489 GCF_000695815.1 Acanthisitta chloris
TTTAGATGTGAATTTTAGACATTTAATGAACTGCACCTTAGATGTGTTTAACTCCTATCAAGAGAGAAAGAAAAAGGGCCCAGGATGACTTTGCCATATCTATATACCTACATGTTTTAGACATGAGCTTTTGGCCAAATTAATTCCAATGAGAATGATTTCCAGATGAATATAATTTAACAGTAAGATAGGATTTTCTTGATTCCTGTTCTCTGTTCCATTTCAACATTGTTGTAAAATGTTTATTTTGTGAGTTGAGGGTTTAATACATAACGTATTATGTGCTGCTGTTTAATGAGGTGAAGTCAAAATCCATTACGCATTTCATCAAAAAGCCTATGAATTTTGTGATTTTTTTTCAGCCCTTCAGAAATTCCACAGGGGACATCTCCCAGAACAGTATTGTTCCCTGAATGAATTCTTTTTTCCTGACAGAAAATAGTTCTGCAGTTCCTGAGCATTATTAATACTGCCAAAAATTGCTTTGGTCCTAGTAAATGGGCAATGCTGGCCTAGACAACTGAATGCTTTGAAAAGGATTATGTTTTTCTCTCTATTATAATATGCCATGATTTTAAAGAGAATTAGTGGTCCAGTATCAGGTAATTACAGC
>NW_008667806.1:16526-72159 GCF_000695815.1 Acanthisitta chloris
TGGGAGAGTCAATTTTCCGTATTACTCACTTATATGTTCACAAGCTGAAATCACATGGGAAACTAATCTCAGACCTATCTGGAGAAGACAGAAAGAAATTCTTTTATAGGTTTGGGATGTTTTAGAAAGCTGGGCTGAAAGGAAAGCATTAGATAGGCAGATCTCATAGTTGGCTTGTGAAGTCTGCCAGGATTCAAGATAGACCCTTAAAAGAAAAACAACAGATATCTAGGACTACGATGAAAAATGTCATTTGTAAATGGAATAACCATGAAACTGTAAGTTGGTTGTGTAGGAGCATACTAAACAGACACCAAGAAGGAAGTGGTTAGTTAGACACCTGGGTGCACACAAGTTAAGTGGAGAAGCAAGAAATTTGCATAATGAACAATGACTTTGGTAAATCTTCTTTATATTCTTTTACAAGGAAGCAGCACATAGGGAATAAGAGTAAGAACAGTCTTGGCAACCTACAGTGCAGATAAAATGCCAATTTAGTTTCAGAATGAAAATCCTTACATCATTCAAATGGACCATGAAAACATGTCTTATTTGCATCAGGTCAGCAGTAACACAATAAATAAAATCTACTTAATTGGAAGCGGAATTTCTTGGCATTCCAACTCAAGGCCCCCCACAATCAGAAGTCAAATAATATTAAGGTCAGTTACTCACATATTCCTTATGGAATTTTGTAGATTTGGTCATAGGTCATGGGATTGAGCTCTATTATGTTAGTTTGCTTTTTGAAAGCATTTCGTAATTGTCATCATATCTTTTACTGGGATCCATTTAAATCCAATTATTTTTTGCACCTTTGCTGATTTAAACGAGATACTGAATGCTAATTAGCTGCCAAAAGATTTTTCATAGATTTTAAATGATAGATAAAACTTGTAAATTATTAGTACACTACAGATATTTTGACCATGTGCATTTCTCATGTGTTCGGGCATTACTTGTATGTGTTGTGCGTAAGGCACGAAATCCATGCCAATAGTAATACATATGATCTGCTGATGAAAAAGCTGCATGTTCTTCACATTGTATTACTAAAGGTGCCCTCTAAAAATGCTATGACAGAACACTTCCTTAGTTCTATTCCACCTTGCTCCACACAAGTATTAGAAACATGCCTCTGTGATTTGCATGATTCAGTAGTCCAGGAGATCTTTATATTAAGATATTGAAAAGCTGTCCATCAATAATATTATGGTTGGACTTAGCTTAGTTTAGGCATCAAGTTCAAAAAGCTATCCTGACAGCTCTGGAATATTTATTTAAGACAGCTGTGTTTTGAAAAAGGAATTTGTAAATGTATCCATAAGCCTGCTTGGGAAAGCAAGCCTTAGTAAAAGCTTGTCAATCATGTTATTTTCAGGAATTACTTATCTATAGAAAATACTGAAGACAGAATACTAGTTTAATTAAAATAAGCAATCTCACTTTATTTCAATTGTGAAATATGTTTTCACTGGTTTTGTTCACAAATGGCGATGCTATTTTCATCAATGTGAATAAAATTCTACTTAATACACAGTTGAGAACTGTATTATTCATGTTGTCACACACTATTAGAAAACATAATTTAAGTATAAAACTACTTGGTTAATACTAATAACAAACTGTAATTCCACTAATCACTATATAATTATTAACATTTTATATTTCTGAACTATTTCCAACTGTGTTGTGATTTTCAGCAAAAAGACAAAAAACTTAGCATTCAAGATAATGTTTTCAAATCAGAATTAAGAAAAGCTGGCAAGGTTTCATAAAGAAATTTGCATCACTGCTGTTCATACTATATATGTTCTTTTGAACAGTCATGAGTGCTTCTACTCTTCCCTCTACATTAAGTACATACAAGAAAATTCACTGTATGTATGGGGATGAAAGAGGTGATAGTGCTAAATTAAAACAGCCCAGTAGAAAGATCATTTTAGCCACTACAACTGAATTCTTGTGCCATTATAAACAAACTGTAAACTGAAATTAAACAACCTGTCAACTCAGGCAAGTGAGAACTACTTTTCCGATCTGTATACAGTAACTTCATGGAACATTATGTTCATTAATTTTTTTAAAGTATAATGCTTTGGGCTAGATGGATTCTTATATAGCATGAACGTCAGAAGTACATTAAGCCTTCGCACTTTGGTGGCATTCAGGCAAGCACACTTTTGTCTTTATGGAAACAGAAGCAGTACACTGATTAACCAGCAGGAAATAAATGCACTTGGAGCATTTTCCTGACAGACAAAAAACAGTTGAGACAATCCTGGTGTTTAAGGAAAAAAATGGGAAATCTTTGGAATCCATATGGAAAAGCTTTCAAGCCAAACCAGAAAGGCAGGATGACTAGATGAAAATTTGCTAATTCCTTTCAACCTTCCCTCATTCCAACATATTGTATTTAATCTTGCCTGACCTTGCTTTGCTGAAATTTTTGTATTATATACTATATTACAGTTTGAATTGCAAACTAGCATCATCATCTAAAAGGAGCAGATCCCTGCAGTGTAATTTGTGGAAACCAGCAAAGAAATTCATACAGCCTAGTTAACTGTTTGCATACCCTGCAGTGCACATTTACATAATAACTATGACATGGTCACAATTAACAGCTTTGCACATTTTAAGTACCACTGCAATAGCTGAAGTATTCACTGATGGGATAGGATGAAGTGTTATATTAGAAGTTTTTATTTGTCTAATATGTGTCTAGTTTTGAATATCATTTACAGTAAAAATGTTTTTTTAACTTTGCTTTCTATCTTTCAACTTGATTTATTCCCCCTTTAACAAACTCCCAAAATATTAATCAGATCAGAAAAATAGTAATTTTCATGCTACTTCCACCAGAATCAAAAGACCAAGCAAAAATAGTACACATATTTTTGTTTACAATATTTTTAGTTTTTGTGTACTTTACTAACATTTTAAGAAGTAGTTAGCTTCTGGTATGAGAAATTCCATGTCTTTCATGGAAAATGCCTGGTAGTGAAAAGAAAAAAAAGAACTTTCTGAAATTCAGTCACTATTACAGCAAGTTTCCTTGAGTGACCTTGAGCATTGTAATGTGAAGGAAAAATTAAAATCTTGTAATTATTTACTTTGCTGAGATTTCCAACACATGTTAGACAAACAAAAATCTTTTCAAGAACACAAAGTACTTAGAATAACTGATGTAGAAATGAATGGATGATGATGTGGGTGAGGCTATTGGTTAGACCTGATGGAGCTCTCGTTACTATTACAGTTTTTAGAAATAATCCTTTAAGAAGAGAGAAAAGAGAAGTCTGTAGAGCCATTGCTTTCATTTAACAATGAAAGACTGTGATGCATTAATAGTGCCAAAATAATTCAAGTTTGTCCTTACTCTTTGTGTAATGAACTTTCATAGTTTCTGTGTCCAAAACACTGTCTTGTCCTGTTGAATGTCAGTGTTTTTCACCAGGGATTATTACTACCAAGACATTTTAAAATGTTAAACCTACAACAGGTAATTAATCTCTTCTTAATAATTCTGTTTTTATTCTCTAACCCCTTTGAGAAAAAGAGGTACTTGTGGGCCTTGAGTAGATGATAAAACTGTGATGGTGAACAGTTTTCTTTCATGAAACTAATTCTGAAATAAATTTTACCCTCTGTAGGCCAATACTTCCCCCTCCCCCAATAGCTACTCTTCAAGATTATTTATTTTTAACTTGAAGGACTGCAAGTGTACCAGATACATATTGTACTGCAGACAATATCAGAACAGAAATCATTGCAGGGTCTTCTGGCTGTGAGGTTTCTCTCTCTCCCTCTCTCTTCCCTGGACTTAAAAGCAGAAGCAGAAGACAGAATAAATTCCACTAGATCCCTCTATTTTTTTAATTGTGCCTTTAACAAAGTGTTTATAATTAAGCTAAATATGAACTAAATTACTCAAATTATGCATCATTTGAATTCTTAGTTAAGTCTTTCAACTATTACAACAGACAAAGTATGAAGAGACTGCTTAATCTGCATTTTTTATCCTCTACAGTGTGCCAGAAGACAGGAGTATGTTATGGAACAATGGAATGCTTGTGCTGTTGTGTCCAATTGCTCATGAGGTGATGCAAGACAGTCTTTGATTTATCATATAACATTTTTTCCAGAACAGAATCATAGGATCATAAAACATGAAAGATGCATGGGACCTCTGGAGATCATCTAGTCCTATTCCCTCCTCAAAACAGTGTTAACTCTGACATCAGGATTTGTTACTTGTTGGGAAAAGAGGTACAATCACTCTTTATAAGGAATACCTATTTTCCAATAGTCTTAGATTTTTTGAATAGTCCTGTTAAACTTTGTCTAGAGTGTCTGTGGCAGTTTTACATGCAATATTTAAAAAAAAAAGTTTTTTTTTTGCAAGTTCTTAAATACTGGTTGGACTCCTCTGTTGTGCTGTTACATTCAGCCTACTGGAGTTTTGATCCTTTTTACCCAATTTGATACAACTAACATGTTTTTATGAATATCTTCCTGATTCTAACAATTTCTTTTGTCCTGACTTTTAGCTATACTGGTTTAGGCATGACTTTTAAGTATGTATTTACCCTGAGCATCTGATACAGTATTTTGAAATAGTTGCATGCAAAAATTTGTTTCCTTCTCACAGGATATTTCCTTTTTACATAGTGCCCTTTTTTTAAGTTCAGGACAATAACTGAGATTCTTCGGCTCTAGTCCATCAAAGATACTTACTCTTACATCAATATGGCCAATGTTACAATACACTCCTTGACAACAAGATGAAAGACACCTTGTGCAACGCCCAGAATTAAGTCAGGGAATGACTCTGCTTCCTGAAAAACTGCTCCCAAACCCAGTCATTTATGGTGGTCTTAATGTTAGAACCAATTATTATATTTATACTACAAAGGAAAAAGAAATTGTTTCCTCTGATAGTGTTTCTGATTCACTACAGCAAGTCACAGCCATTACAATCACTCTGGTCCAGTCATTGGCAATAAAGTCTTTCACATTATCAATTACACTTATACTGTTAAGATGATCATTCTTCTGTTTAGACTGCACATTTCAGTCCAGAAGTGTATTGATATAATTGCTGAGTTGCTGATACTGCTTTATCAATCTGTCTTTACAGAAAAGGTCTTTTATCACATGGCATCACTTGCATGCCCTATTCTGTTATTCCCTTATGTTTTTAACTTGGTGTTACTGACTGTTTTCATAGATTCACAGAATCATTTGGAAACCTTTGACCAGCACATCATCAACTAGACCATAGCACTAAGTGCCACATCCAGTTGATTCCTGAACTCAAGATTTCCTTCTATTATGCTTTCCTACCATGCAGGACTCCTTAGCTTAACTTTCACTTCCTCGTAAATGGAGGAGGAGGAAACCAGGTATCTACACATGTTCACTTCCCAGTTACAGAATACACTATACATTGGTACTACCTCTCAGTCAGGAATTCCCTACCTGTGCAGCTTCCATAGGTTCATGTGATTTTGCAAGTTATCTGCTATTCCATGATTCCTTTTAATAATATATTAGGGAAACACAGTTTATAACTCACCCACCTGAAAGTCAAGCCAGATAGTCTTAGTGGAGCATATTTTAGAAAACTGAAATTAGGAAGTTTTGTCTTAAAACACTTGCTCAGAATGGAAGAAACCCAAGGGACACTACTGTAGTCCATTGATACAAGAGACAACAGGAGTCAAATTCAGGATAAGAGTCAAGCCTAGATCCTAAGAGGCTCATTAACTCAGAATCCAGTAACAGCTCAACAGGAGATGTGAATTCCAGTGAACTGTCAAGCTTCAAATTGCTTTCAGGTTTTCCAATCTAGGGTAGTTACATACAATGTGTTTGGAAGTCACACAAATCATGATAGTGGTGAGCACATAAAGACTGACAGCTCCACTGCTGTAATTTTCCACCTTCACTCCCTGATTCGGTATGGTATCTTCCCTCCCTTACTCATACTGATAAACAAGTCCAGAAGGAAGGAATTAAGATTTCTGCTATAGAAGAAGGAAAGTTTATGAGAGTATGGCGTGACACAGCTTGCAGGGTAAGAGGGAAAGGCAACTCCCATTGTTCATGCTGGGAAGGGATGCCTGAAACACAGTGAAGGTATTCCCTTAGTCAGTACCTCAAGAATATCTGATCCACAAACTCAGGCCTGAAAATTAAACATAGCAATTCACATACATTTATTATTTAAGTTTATAAGAATTGTACACTTCTGCACTTTAGCAGTATCTTCCAAATACTAGAATGAACCATAGGGGGATGATTATTCACTGCTTTTATATCACTTTTTCTCATGTATGAGCAGAAATAAGAATAAGGAGAAATAATAATGAAATATGAATTCAGAAAATGCTATTGTTAAAAAAGAACTTCCTTGGTAGTGCTAATAAGCTTGTTTTCTGTATTTAAAACCTCATTTGTATTCCTGAATGATAAATAACACATCACACACGCTTACAAAATCCCACAATAATAAATACCCTTCTTAATCAATAAGCAATATCTTTTGACATGGAAGTTACAAAATAAAAACAATGAAAGAAAACTAAATGGACTGGAAGAATAAGTGAGTTACACTATAATTAATTTCAACTCTAATATTAAGAGGAACTGTTTAACTGCCTGTGTTTGTATGGACAAGGCTCTAAATGATTAGTTTGAGTTCTGCAGCACCTGTCTTGGGACAGGTGGAAGACTGGAAAATCTTAGGCAGGGAATGCTGAGAGCCATCTTGTTCCTATGGAAAGGCTAGCAGAATCCCCCTTCTTACTCTATTTATATTTTAACAAAACTCCTGTTCTTATGGAAAGTAAGAACAATGTACGTTTAGTCGACTGTATAAAGTGAGTGCTTTCTCACTAAAAAGGATAAAACAAAATTAAGTATACAGGGAGGTCTTGAGGACTTAATAAGTTTTCAAGCTTTAATTTATAAAATGATAGTCTTTACAAAATTATAAATTACATCAAGAGCTGAATCCTGCACCCTCTTTTATTCTCATTATTTGACCCTTCCAGGTATCAAAGGGCTTTTCTTCAGGTGAAAGAGGAAGATTTCCTTTTGGATTGTCATTCCTTGTGAGTAATAAAGCTTTACAATGCAATCCATGTATTATCTGACACTCCAGCAAGAGAAATGCAGAGAAGATGGCTGTCAAATTTACAGAACTTTCACTATAATCTACCAGAGATAGTTTTTGTTCACTAATGTTTTAGTTCTTTTATTCGGTGACAGCTAAATGATTTCCTTATTCAGAACAGACATGCACATTACATTGTATGCAGATAAAGCCCTTCCATTCAGTCCTTATTATAGTAATTTACTGAAAGAGTCTGGCATTGAATTCTTAAGGTCATTTGCAAGTAACTTGATGACCAAACTTCTGAATAAAATATCAAATTATAGAATTTTGTATAAATTCAGGTATGCAAAATCCAACAACTCTTTTAGATACCAATTAAAGATATGATGACTACAGACCACAGTATATAAATTGTGTTCTTATGATGTTTGATCCATCCCAGACATCCAATTTTATATTATTATTAAAAAAGTAAAATTATTAAAGCAGGCAAGACAAAAATCAGTTGAAGTGAGAAGTTAAACATGACAATTAAAACACATATATTTATTAATACCAAAATTTAGCAACATCTTGCTGTGTATCCATCTACCCAAGTCAGTCAATAATACTTGAGGAAGTTCTCAAGAATATAAAATCCCTGTGTGGTGAACAAGAATGCTGTGTGTCACACAATTTCAGATCTTCTTAGAAAACTATTCTTGCCTTTATAAATGGGAATAATTCCTCATTTGAAAGAGACAAAGTTTTATCAACTTATGACAGTACAGAGAAAACAAAGTGTTTTACATCATGTGGTAGCTCCATTGGGCTGTATAACTACAGTTGATGGTTTTACTTAGATTTGCATGTAAAGCACAAAAGATGTAATTCTAAGTGACAAAAATTCTGGAATATGCCCTGATATTTGTAGGTTCATTTTTTCCAAATTCCCTGCTACAGCCTTTTCAACAACTACTCTAAATAGTAAATTGTTTTAAATTTTTACCAAAGATAAACCATACTTGTGCTCTTTAAAGATATATTTCTGTTTTGTATTAGAAATTGAAAGCCTGGCAAACGATTTGACATTTCAGGCATTTAATGAAATTCAAATTTTTACTCTTGATATCATATTTTTACACCACAAGCTGTTGCACCTGCAAAAGCAATACATTCAGAGCTGGAAGAAAGTGCCAGACAAAAAATAAGGACATGTGAGTCTGCTGTTCATTTTCAGGACTGTTCTACAGAACCAGTCTTGTATTCTCAATTACACATTAAACTCTTTACTGTCCTCTAGAGAAAAACTCTTTCACTTGGATTTACAATACCATTGGCAAGTCCAGAAAATTACAGGACTTGGGAGACAACCACAGAAAATATGTGTTTTTAAGACATTGACTTTGTGCTTTAAGAAAAACCGTTTCATATTGGGTTACAATGGACTAGAAAGATGTCCACAATACATTTGGAAGTCTAAGCTTATGGAAAATTATTCTCTTCAAGGGTTGCAACTTAAAAATTCTTCCCCAATTGCTTGCAAACATCCGATGGTGTTTGTTTGCTCACTTAGGTTTCACTCATTCATAAGAAACTCTTCCTTTACAAATCCTTTATAACAATTTATAAGCACAATGAAGGTCACTTTTTGTCTTAAACTGATGTTATTGCTTTTTAATTTATTCAGAATATCAAGATGGGGATAATCTGCCTGGGAGTGTTCTCTGACAATGCTGAAATTCTCTCTGGTTGCATAGTAAAAATGAATAGGAATTGCATAATATATGAAGATTTATGTGTGTCTCATAGTTATTTACTCTTTATTGCAGCTCTTGGAATGGACAGTGTGGATATAGTATTGAAGCAAAGCTAGAATCATGCACCTATCAATACCTATTGGAAGCTCTTGGGACAGAAAATTAAGATAAAGCCATGTTTGATGCTATCTTGGTTCTTTTACCCTAAAGGCACACAAAGAACCTTTTGCCGTCTGAATATGGATGAATATCATCTAGTCCCGGTGCCAGAATAATTATTATTATTTATCAATTTTATTGATTTATTGCAAAAATATTTTCTACTGTTTTTTTTCGTTTGAGACATCTCTTCAGAGCCATCTTCCAGAAAGAAGTGGCACATACAGAAATTTCCCAGACCTCCTCAATGGCAAATATTGATGTTAACTCCTTCAGGATTTTCTTTGTGATTTCTTTGTTCAGGTACCTAAAATATAAATCTTCGGGGTATATCAAGTACCCAAATGTGTATATTATTAATATTCACAAACAAATACAAGTCATTACAAAACCCCAAATCATAAAATACAATGGAACTGAATGAATACTGCTGCCTGCATGAGCACACTTCAAACTGCTCCTGTAAAGTCTCAGGTTAGATACTTGCAGTATCAATCACCAAAAATAGTATCTCCAGTATTTGATAATTTCTAACACCAATGATAAATGACTGTTAGAAATTATCCAACTCTGCGCATCTACTCAAGAAGCTATTCAAGTCTACCTTCTCTGGCCATTTTGCTACAGTGCATGGAAAAAAAATAAAACAAAATCATCATCAAGGCAGTGATTCAGGTTTGTCTAGGTACATACAGAGTCATTCAGGAAGTATCACAAAGCAGTTTCTGGCTCTATGGTCTAAATACTAATTTAACACCTAACAAAGCTAACTTGTGATACCCCAGAGTGATCCAACACAGGAATTAGCTGTTACAAACAGCCACAAAATATGAGGGACTGGTCCTCACCACCTCTGATTATGAAGCAGTTCAGACATGGCATTTGAACACAGCAATAATACTCTGAAAAAGAAAAAAAGAAATTTGTGTTGGCAGGTAAACGTTTCATCAGGAAGGAGTGCTGAGAAAGAGCAAACTCAAAGCCCAGTTTATGTTCATCACTTAGATCAGCAGCAAAGATGAAACTGAAATTAGCAACAGGGTACAAAGGGAATAAAAAGAGATCAGCTTAGAGGGCCTGTGTATGTTTGCTATTACATTCAGTTGTGGCTAAAAGTCCTTTAAAAACAGCAAAGAAACAGTGAAAGCTTAATTAGTAATTTGCACTAGAAACAGAAGTAGTGATGGGGCCTAATTCTATACAGATTTGTACGTTTTGTTTTTCAAGTATCCACATCAATGCAGTAATCTTGTGACTTTTGTTCTCTACAAGTCCTTTTCAAATTTTTCCCAAGTAAAATGCAACACAAATCAGTACTAGCTAGTTTGAATTGTGTGCTCTGACCCAACAGATACTGTTCACATGCCAACAGAATGTACCAGGACAGAGTTTTCCTTGAATGAGGGCATTATCTCACAAGAAACTTTCACTAAACTTGAAAAAACTTCATTACCCTGAAAATCTTTATGCCTTTATTTTATCATACTCAAATTTGACTGCAAAATTAACAGAGTAATATTTTACATAGCTTTTACAAACAAGATTTGTTTAAAACATGTAACTTTTCCTACAACAATGAAACATGATGAATAACAAAACAAGATCAAATATTCAAAAATATTAGGAAAGCTAATGACTGATGCAATCAGAATTACTTTTTCAACTTTTTAGCAGCTGCTTTGTGTTACTATATCCTGTGAGACAGACACAGATCTATATATATCTGGTAGGGTATATAGATATATCTACCAGATATATCTATCCTACTAGATACCATTTCATAACAACAAATTGACTTACATAAATAATAAAAGAACATTTTTTTCATATTTATTATCTTATATATGAGGTTAAAACCATAAAAAGGACTACATTAGAGCACATCAAAGTCCATTTAGCTCAATAGCCTCTCTTTGATGGTGACTGAAAGATGATACTGATGAAAGAATGGAAGCCTTCTTACAGATCTCCATTATATTGTTCTCTCTGACCCTGGTAATTTCTTTTCTAGGTTGTTTTGTCCTGCTTGTATGAAAGCAGTGCTACTCATTGTGTTGTACTTAGCACCTTCCTCTTAACCTAGTGGGGTCAGAAATGGAAGAACAAAAACAGCACACAGGACTCAAAAAGCAGGTTTTCTGGTTATTTATATACTAAGAAGTATGACACATAGGGCAGAATTGCAAAGCTAAGTCAGGGGGAGGAATGGGAAAATAAGCTTCACTGGGGTTGTTGAACACATCAAAAGACTCAAAGTCCTTTATAAATGTGAGGAAAATTAAAGCAATCCCTTTGACGGAGACAAATCATGAAAGAATCTCTGCTGTCATCATCTTGTGTGGATGTTTACCAGACAAAGAATAACTTTAGACGCTTTTAAACCAAGCACTTACATATTTTTCTGTTTTAAAATACTTTCAAAAATATTTTTTTAAATTTCTACGCGTGTGATACCAGACCCTTCCCATTATGCAGCAATGATTACCAGCAGCAAGGCTAAAATGTGTCTTGTAGAAATACTGTTCCTAATGCAAGTTCTGCTTTGAGAGAGCTTTTAGCAAAAATCCTTTAACATCATCCTCAGCGTTGTTTGCAGGAAAAGTATTTCAAGTTGTCAGTGCTGGGAAGAGGTACTCTCCATGAGAGCAAAAAGAAACAGCTCTATTTAAGTACATAAAGACACATGCATTGGCATAACCTTTCCCTTGTCCTGCTGCTGCTTTTATGAAAGTGCTACTCCCAGGTAGGATGCTGTTATCTCTTTAGAAACATACTTCCAGTTTGTACAGTAGACTTCAGCACAGAAATTAGAAAACAGATAACTCCTTTTTGTGGCGCTTTCCTATGTTGATTGAGGACCTTGAAAAGCAATTTAGCCTCGATAAATGATTTTACATAGTAAATGGAGTTATACCACTATACTGTGAAGCTTTTATTTTTTCAATAGTGAGATAAAAATACAGCAAAGAAACAAGGAATAGAACTAGATGTAGAGGCTAGAGAGGAAAATTAATCATCATGTCTTCCCTCCTTAATTCACAGATATGTTTTTAAAAAATATGATAGAATAATTTAACCTTGCATCTAGAAAGTAATGATTGTACCTTTTTTGACAGTTCATATGAAACTAAGCTTAAAATCTAAAATTCACTTTCCTTTTCAGTATCGAGGGAAGCAAAATGCTTTCCTTTGTATACTGTGGCTCATTGCATACTTTAAACCTCTGCCCTTTTCTGAGGAGTTTTAAATGTCAATGACTCCAAACTGATGTGCTTCTGTTGCATTGCAGTCCTGGTCATAACCAGTTTATTACTCATTCTTACTTACACAGAGGACAACCCAATTAATTTGAATGTGTATTAGACACATAAGGAAGCCATCAAAAGACATGTACTACAGAAGCCTTTTATGGTCATGTTGACTCCAACTGTTTAGGCAGCAACCAACTACAAGTTTCTTCAGCAACCATGACAAAGCAATAATAAAATGCAAGCAACACAGAAGGTGAAGAACATGGCAAAATATATAAATACTGCTTTTGATCAGTATGCCACTTCTTGGATTGAAACCTAGAGGTCTTTCGGTTAACTGTAAAAATGAAGCAGAGACAAAACCCAAAGTACATTCTGAAATAAACTAAGAGCAAAATTTCTTATTTGACTTAACATACATACTCCTTGTATCTCAGTGCAGAATTTTTCAAACAAAATATTTAGTTCAAAATGGAAATCAGCAGTTATTACTAAAATCCTTTACATTCAATTAAAGTTGATTTACTGATGTAAATCAAACAGTGTAATCAGAAAATTAGGATATATTTTTGGCATATTTCTTCATTTTAAATATCCTAATCTGGGTAACTGGAAAACAGTTTCTATTTGGCTCAAATAGCATGCACATTACCTTCTTCAGGAATATGTCTGTAGTTTTAAAAGTTATTCTTTGGGCAGGAAAAGACATTCATAGAGCATAAGCATAACTTGTCTTTTTAAACTCAAATTTGACATTGTTCCTCAGATTTAGGCAGCAATGCCTGACATGTCAATCAGTTTTTGTAGCCTGAGATCTTATCAGAGAGCCAACACAGAACATTAAAAAAAAAAAGGAATACTGTAACAGGAAAGTCAAATAATATCAACATGCTATTTGCTACCTATACATGCACTGCATTATTATTTGAAGTTTTGATCAAAAATAATGAGCAGCAGACTAGATGTTAAGACCAAGTGTTAAGAATAGGTGTTAAGAACAGGTGTTAAGAACAATTCCCTAAAACTGTTCCTTGTAGGCCCAAAGAAAACTGCAGCTCATGCTGAAGTACTGGTTCTGATACTCCATTAAGAAAAATTCTTTGTGGCTTTTGTGCATGCTCAAATCACTGAGTATCTGCACTGGAGGATGGTTTAGGACCCTATTTCAAGAGACAATTTATTTCACTGTGTAGGGATGGCTAATCCTGAAACCAGCTTTACAGTCTATCAAAGCCTTCAGTTGGAAAAGCGAGTTTCATAAACGCATAAATAAGAGGTCCCACATATGTTTAAAAACATCCTGACCTCATATGTTTGGCAGATAGGCTCCATAGTGAGTCAGAGGCAGCCAGCAAATATTTTCTTTAAAGCCCTCTGATAACTGTTCCTATAATAAATGAGCATTTCACTATTCCCAGAAGAGTGGTGTTGATTTCTCATGCAAGTGTTTCTCCAGGAAGAGAAAGAGCTGCAAACTAGGCTTTCCTAAACCCAGATTCTAGAAAAGATATATATAGATAAATCATGCTAGATCTTTGTTTCTACAGGTTCACCTAGTCTAGGTTTGCAGGTGGTTTGGACCATCTTTACCATCTGGGCAACTAAGATAGATTTAGATTCCTTACTTGGCAGTTGAAGAACAATCTTTCACACATATCTGGAAGGTAATCATATGTCAGAAAAGCTTTAGTTCAATCTAAAGACAACTGAGATACTTTTGTTAGGCTCTAGTGTACAAAAGCAAAGAGTGTCCTCAAGGCTTTAGAATCTTCAAGCTAAAAGAAAATGCTGTATAAATTTAGCTAAAATTTAAAATCATCTACAAAAATGCTGAAATCTATTTTGGTAGGGGAAAATGGTCTTAAAATGTTCTCATTTCTTTTCAGCTGTGAATGAACAAAATATGAAATCAGACATGTAAAAAGAAAAGACTATAGAACACAGGGAGAAAGTGCTCAGGGAATGCTGAAGAAAATAAAAAAATAGAAGGAAAAGTTAGCAAAATATTAGAACTTCTAAAAGTAGAAAGGAACAAAAGTTAATTTTAATTTCTGCTGCCTTTGTTTTCATTATTTTGCATTCTAGCCACTTATATGTTTCACTTTCTAAACAATTCAGAACCACAGCTTATTTCTAGATGAGTTTTTGAATGTTAGCTTTGACTTTTTCCAGCATTAAAGCCATACATTACGAGACATCTGAGGATTTCTGATACAGCAAGACAGTGATATTACTGTTCTTAAATAGTACTTTATATGTTTTCAGTGTACCTAAGGGGATATGGCTTTGCCTTCCACAGGCATGACTAGAATCAGTTAAAATAAATCAAGTGTGAATCACAATACTATCAGTTCAATAGATGTTTAACTAAAAGCAAAATTAATACAATATAAGAATATAAATGTAAAAAAGCAAGTACCCCAACAGATTGTGAAAATTCTTACTAACAGAATTTCAATGAAATATACAATTTAGAAAGAATGTTGGGATAGTCAGATAAATAAAGTGATTTTATCAAATAGAGCTTAGAAGCAGAATCTTCTGTGTTATGACAATACATTAAAAGTCTTATACAACTTTGTGAATACAAGAATTGCATCTCTGTTTTTGGAAGCATTGTCTTCACACAAGCACTGAACATAATTATGAAATGACTCATGAAATCATGCAGAACAAAACATACTATTTCATAATGAATTTCCGTGTTTAAGCAAGATAACAGTTTTCAGGAGACTTCCTCAGCATTTTCATTAAATGGAAAATAGCTACCATAACAGAACACAGCTAACAGTGGAATGTTACATGGAAGAAAAGTGTTGGGGCTAAAAGAAAAATCTTTTATTATGTCAAATAGTAGAGCTGAAAATTAGACAAGCTCTTTGATGTACAGGCCATTCATCAGGTCTATTTGAGCACCTGAGACTAGAAAAATAGTGCATGGGCAGGATAGGACTACCATGTCCTATCTTGGTCTTGCTGCCCATCCAACAAAACATTTGGCTCCATCTCCATAAAATTCTATGCCACATCCATACATACTAAATAAAACTGGACTCTGGGTGCTCCCTGGGTAAACGTTCACCTCTTCAGCCCTCAAATACAACTGTTTGTAGAACCATAATACATGCTAGAAGTCTCACGGTGTAATATGAAGGCACAATGTGCATCAGGATACTGCTGCAGGAATGTGGAGGGAACCAAACCTGATGGCACCTTCCCTGCCTCATCCATGCTGACTTTTGGGATTGTGCACCATGCTCACTCTCTTGTTTGGTATTCATGCTGAAAGTTAATCAACCTCCTCTTCTTTCACATACTGAAATTTGTCTTATCATTTTATCATACCTACTGTGAAAACTTTCACTCAGGCAATCAATAACTACAACTTTTTCTGCCAGTCTCCCATAAATCCTCTTGTGACTTTTCAGCTCATAGGGAATGCTGATATTAATATAATACTCACTGTTACTTTGGGGGCTTTAAGCTCTGAATCTGTGTATTTCCCCCCTTGTATTTCCAAGTAAAATTCAAGTAAAATATTGCAGTTAATTCTCATTGATTTACAGGAAATTTATGTGGCTCCAACAGGGACTTGTGAATATTGCTAGCTACCAATCTCCCATATCTATTAAAAAGTGATGCCCTTCTCCTCTATGAAATCTGAAACATTGCAGGTTGGATCAGAGAGTAAGACAACCAGGGGACTGGTAGGTAAATAACAATAACAATAAAGGGAATATTCAGGAAAATCTGAAAGAATTCTGAGAATTGTGTGCAGTGGAACTTTGCAGACCTATCTGCTTCCATCAGCAGCCATCACTGACAAAGGCCACGTGTTTCTCATAGGCCTAACACCTTGGAATTTCCATCAGCAGCCATCACTGACAGAGGCCACATGTTTCTCATAGGCCTAACACCTTGGAAATGCAAAGTAGGACCTATGTGAAACTTTAACATGAAACAGAAGCTGATGTACGCAACACAGCATTTTCTGAAAACCACTAGTTTTTTTTCAGAACTAATGAAGCAATGATGCAAAAAGCCTGTATAAAATGTAGTATCTGCCACTCACACTGCTGGGAAAAGGTAAGGTAAAACAGAGGTACTAAGACTTCTGTTCGTCAGTATCTGCCACACACACTGCTGGGAAAAGGTAAGGTGAAACAGAGGTACTAAGACTTCTGTTCGTAAGAGCACTGACAGCACAACAAATAAACAAAGGAACCAAAGAGTTCTAACAGTCATTATTGCAAGATGATTCCACCTCTACACCCCTTTATTGAAAATATATATATATGTGACTCCTAGAGATAACCTTCAGGACAGACGTATGCACACAAACAAATAAACCTATGTCTTATTGAAAACCATGAGTTTTATGGCTGATACCAACATTATCCAACACTCCACCACATACTGCACTCCATTAAAATAAAATCTACATACTTTAGTTTATACTTCTCTTCACAGTCTTATACAGACATACTACTTTATTCACCACAGAAACATAACCAATCACAGCATGAAATGCAGCAGTTGTTTAACAACTTTTGGCAGATATACAGAAAGGTTTAATGAGAAGACTGGCCCAGGTAGCCAAAGTTAAGATGAATTAAATAGTGAGAATACTATTACCCAAGCTGATAATTTGTCCAGGATATTGAATTAACCTGTTATCAAAACTACCATGATACTTCTAGCCTGGTTTAATAACTAAAAAAGCAAGCAAACCCTATGTCAATGTCTAAATCATCTGTCTCTCATTCATTTCCCTCCCTCTTTCAAGAACTTTTGAATTGCTTGGATAATTTCAACCAAATTTAACAAACAAGTAGAGCTCTCAAATACTACACTGCTACAAATTTCCTGAAAATAAGACAACACAGAAAATAAAAAAAGCCATTTATGTCTTCACTGAGAGACTACAGTGGGCAAGAAGACCTTAGTAGATATCAGAAAACCTGTATGAGAGAAAGACCTTGTAAATGTCTGTTGCAAAAAACCCTCAGCCACTGCTTGTTAAACATGTAAGACAATTAACTTTGAGAAATAAGTACACAGGAAATCCATCTTACTTAATTCCCAGTCATGAAAATAATTAAAAACTGTATGAGGTCAGGACCTGGGATTTTAATCTCATGTAGAAGGCATTACTTTCCACAGGAAGGAATAAATCTCACAAGACTATTCAAGCAAGAGAATATTTGTACATCCCAACTTTCTGTGCCTTTTGACAGAGGCCTGGGTTTGTATCATACACTATAGACATTTCTTTCTTTCAACTGTTCCTCCAAAACTCTTTCCTTAGCTTAAAACATACATTTTGCACAAGTGTTCTCCACACTATGTATAACCACACATATCTGTATAATTACAAACCTATTACAGCAAGGATTAATATTGTATCTTCATATTGTTACTAAAGTCTTATGATTATGAATAAAACTCAAAATAAAACATGCTTTTAACCATTGAATTTTCAAATGTTGCATACAAGTAGCAAAAGTATAAAGCTTTACAAAAGAGATTTTAAATGGTTCCCTTTAATGCTGGCCTTAATTTAGATCCTTTTAATTCTTTCCACACAGTGATTCGTACCTTTTGGTGGTATTCTAGGACCATTTGTTTTTCATTACATAATGGAAAGGGGGACTGTATTTAATAGCATATTTGTTTAAAAGATAAATAGACATTCATCTCCACTGAAGTGGCATCATTTGTGACTGCATCATGACCAAAACTTGCAGATTCTTAACCGACCACAAACTTTTGGAACTCTGTGGCACAAAGTTACTAGAGTTCACTCAAATGTATTAGTCATTTGAAAGTGGCCATGCAGGCCAGAATTCATCCCTCCAAATAACCACAAACTTTTGGAACTTTGTGGCACAAAGTTACTACAGTTCACTCAAATGCATTAGTCATTTGAAAGTGGCTATGCAGGCCAGAATTCATCCCTCCAAATACAGACAACATCAGTCATACTTACCTAGGCCCCCTCCACAGAAATTTGAGACAGAGAGACAATTCTGGGACATGATTCATCTCCTCCTCAAGTAGGAGATTTAAAACAGATATAGTAAACCCACCCATATCTCGATAAAAGCAGCCTAGTTGACTGGTGTTAATGCAGCAAAATCACATTCCTACACTCTGGCAATATCCTGGTTTAGGAACTTATGTGCTCATGATTAAGTATGCAGTGCAAGCACCTGTTGGTGGCGAGGTGCCAAGTATCATCCAATAAATCATTTGATAATGACTCAGTAATCCACTAATACCTAGTTAGTAATTTTCTTTCTGGCAGTGAAATTATCCAAGAGAAAATGCATTTGAATTCAAGGAGATCACAAACTTGTAAAAGGAGTTCTGTATACACAATAATTATATGCCCTGTATTAATTCAAGTATGCTTCACAGATATTAGAACTGATTTTCCTTACAATTTGTCTGGTAGAAGGTTATTATCACACAATCAAGGTGAAAAGAAGTGTTCAGCAGATGCATAGATCCATTCTTGACTAAATTCAACTTTTGTTATCTGATAGATATACTGAGAAAAATGTATAGCTACAAACATCAGAGGTTTACTACTGCAAATCAGATATTTATAGAAGTACAGCAACATATTGTAAAATACTTTAAATTACCAAGAGTTAGCTTCTTAATATTACACAAATGCAGGTTTAAACTATTTAACTTAATACTGCATTTAGTTGTAAATACAAGTATAATTAGACTATCTGAATCTAAAATAGCAATTGTAATTAAAAATGAACACATAATTCAGGTCCTAAAATAAATACCGCAAGCATTAAATGATCCTTAAAGGAGGACAAAATCAGCCTGAAATGTTGCACAGAAAATCAGATGGGGAGAAGCTCTATGCAACCATGCAATAAGTAAAGAACAAACAAAACCCCACTCAGTTATTAACACGGCAATATTTTCATACAGATATAAAGATAAATTTTAAGAATTGTTACTTACCTTACAGATTTGAAACAACGTAGACTTCTGAATAAACTACAGTCTCTTCTCAAGAGAGAATTGTCTAACTTTTCCACTACTTTCAAATCTGGAGTGGAAGATATTTTAGGCCTGGCCAAATATCACTGGAAGAAAATTCGTTCACATGTTTGGCTGTGTTCTGCATTCCATCCTGTTGCTTTGGCACACAGACATAGCTAATTATAATCTGTGACATAAGCGGCTAATTCTACTGCTAAAATGGTTGTGTACTGACTCCAGAAATGATCGGCCCCTCTGTAAGACATAACCAATCCATAATGTGGACTTAAATGGCTCAACCTGTCACATAATGAGAACTGTTTTATTAAGATTTGACAATATGCAGCACTTCATAGGATTTGCACATAAAAACTGTTATCAGTTTGCTGCTAAACAGGGAACAATACGAAATTAGAAACAAAAAAAGACTTCTGCTTTCTTTCCTGAATCCATACATAACATCCAACTGAATCTTAATAATTGATTTTCTGAAAATTTTTCATTTCAATACTAACATTATTCTAGCAAGGTTCTATACTGGCTGGCATATAAAAAATGTCTTTAAAAAAGGAAATACATATAATATACCTATAGTAGCATATATAAATTTTATACAAGAACTACACTAACAATTACCAATCTCGACAAACAGTTAATCCAATCTTGGTATCTAAGACAGCTGCATATAAATACTAAGAACCTTGACAAACAGTTAATCCAATCTTGGTATTTAAGACAGCTGCATATAAATACTAAGAACTATATAAAAAAAGAAGTTTCACATATTACATATTAAGATGACATTATAGAAAGTATGAGACATCTTTCTTTCAGTACCATGTAAGCTTTAAGATCTCAAATGCAGAAACAAGAATTCCAGCCCAGCACTGCTTACTTTAGACTGACTACACAAGCACTAACAAACAGACTTTTTGTTCAACCTAAGATATTTTAGAATCAGTGCTGGTAGCTGCCTGCAATTTAAAGAGCATTAAAACATACATTTGTAAGAATGGCAGAATAAAGGTTTTGTGCTGTGTGAAGCATTACAATCATCATCCATATGTTTGGACAATTTAATTTCACAAAGGACAGTGTTCCCTTTTTCCAGCCATGTACTCACACTGTTATCATGCTTTAGAAGATGAAGCTCCTATCAGACAGTTAACAGCTGCAGATCATAAATATAGGACGGACACAAACCCAGCTGATTGCAGGCTTACAAGATACTTTTTTCCCCCTTACGATTTCTGTGGCCATTAATCCTTTATAAGACTCTGTTTATATATACAAATGGAGAAGTTCTTTTCTATACAAAGGAATTAATTTATTGGTATCTGACAAAAATGCCCAAATATTTTTCATAATAAAATATTTATCAATACCTTTAAAACAGCTTTTATATTTAATCTCGGGGATTTATGAAAGATAAAGTGGGAGGAAAGCATTTGTATGTTGTGTTAACACTAAAGCTTTTCTTTAATTGAAATTCCCTCTAAGTATTAGAGGAAGAGACCTATAAATGGCAGACAGTTTTGAAAGGTTCATTATCTAGTAATTATTTAGGTGACTGGGTATTCATGTCTAGAGATTTCCTGCAAAATCTTCTGTCTGTTCTTGAAGAAAATCAGAGGATCACATGAAACTGGACATATGATGCTCGAAAAAGCAACATTTTAAATTGCATTTTAAAACATTTCCTTTTGGCATATTTGTAATTATTTGATTTCTCAATTTATAAAAATGATTGACTAACATAGTGCCCAGCTATAGAAAGATTAGATCATACCACGCTGTAGCTCTCTTTAAAGACAGAACTTTGCGTTATTTTACACATACGATCATTCCTCTTGGTCTAGAGTCATGATATTTTTTGTCTGCTTTTCTGCCTGTCTCCATTTCTGCAAAATAAAAATTCTAAAAAATGAAAAGAACAAATAAATACCTCAGTATCTTCTGAAGTTCTCATGAAGTAGGACTGAAGCAAGAAGAACTGTCAGTGAGTTCTGTATCATTTGAAGGCAGCGGTCTTCCTATTTAAATGCAAAGAATGAAAAGAGAAAACGAAATTTTTCATGAGTATGGGGAAAGAATCAAGTATATTCCTTAATTGCCTTCCTTACTACTTTAACTCACAACATCTTACGAGGGATTGACCAAAATTCACCGAGATTAAAACTGTGGAACACCCAATACCTGTTTGGACTGCAAATGTTCAGGACAGCAGTTTACAGTAAATGAGAAATAAATATTAGTCCAAAATCTATGTGCAAAATAAAAAACCCCATTATGTTAAGGATAAAATGGCACATACTTTGGGGATAAAAGTATGAATGCAAAACCAAAAACTAACCAACTTCTCAGACAACTATTATTAACAGTCAGAAAACATAGAAAGTAATTATTTACTAGACATCTCTGGGCTTCCAAGAACAGAGGGGAAATGTCCAATTTGCCTCAATTCTTCTCGTGCATTTTAGTTACTTATGAGCTGGTATTACGCTGTAAGAAAAAACTTTTTCAAAACTGATTTTTTTCCTGTTCTCCTGACATTCCACGTCTGGTAGAGGTTCCAATATGATATGAAACAAGAACTGTTGAAAACAATTTTTCTAGTGTTTCCCTCCAAGGCATTTTGAGTTGACTATGCTTGATACGCTTTTTAAATTTGTAAGGCATAGGTCAGCAGGCTGTTTGTTGATAGATTGAGACTTTGCCTCTTCCTGATAGGGCTACAGTGAGTATTTAGAAGGGAACACAATCTTCCAAACCTGAGCAAAACAGTGAGCCAAAAGAGGCTTATATCTTTCTCATATAAACAGTAAGAAACATTTGAAAGTTACTCTTGCACCTATTAAAGCTAAAAAATGCAATGGTTTTAAATATTTATGAAGTGGAAAATACTCCAGTATGAACCTTTTAAAATATGAAAATAAGGCTGGCAAATATAAAAGGCTTGCCTAGACCATTTCATTACACGATATCTATATGGAGATTTGAAACAGATTTTAAACTCAGAATATTTATGTTTTGTTAGAGAATGAAGAAAAATAAACTAAAAGATAAAAATTGGAAAATGACTATGGAAGATGATATGAAAACAAAATAACTTAATTTATAAGTATCTAACTGACCTACATGCCAAGGTACAGCAGGTCCTTCTGTCTGGTTTCTAGGAATTTTTTCCATCTCTAAGTATGAACAGCTGGTTGTGGGCCTATTGCCTGATCAACCTATCAGTATTTCAATCTCTGCTTCAGCTGTTATCTCTTTGTTCCTTGCTAGCACACCCCTCTTCTCTATCCTTTTTTTTGGACACATTTTATCACCTGAACTCTCCTTCCCAGTACACTCAGTGACTCCAGAAGAGGAGTATTTTTTACTTTCTGTTCTATTCAAATTAACATAGACACAAAATGAAATTATAAAAACCAGATTCATACTGTAACAGAGTTCTATTTGGGTGGGTTTTGGGGTGTTTGTTAAAAGGCACCTTCTGCACAGATCGCATCTTCACGCAATTTAATCAAAAAGTATTTAATTTCTGTGGGTTTAATTCTGCATGAATCTTCAAAGAGATTAAGCAGTGTAGCAAGTGAATAGCTGCATGTGACCTCTGTGCTCACCACCATTCTCTGTGCAAAGATGAGCCTCACAGGTGAACTGGAATAGTTGTAAGATGGGGCAAATTTCTTGTCTAAGAGCAACCAAGCAAGCTCAGGTTTGTAGACCCTTTCAAAGAGTCCAGGTGAGGAGAAAAAGACAAACTTTGAGTTGGCAGCTTGTGCAGACTGTAAGACTTAATGGAGGGACCTTGCCATAGTACTATCTTAAAAGCAGAAAATATTGCCAAACTTAATTCTGTAGAGATGAAAAAAACCACTAAATATTTAATGCCGAAGCAGATTTGGCATTGCATCCTATTGCATTTTTGGCATAATTCAGGCATTCTCCTAAGCAACTAGTGTTGACCTGAGGAAGATAACCGCTAGCTTTTAATCAGGAAGAAAACCAGAAATGTATAATTTGGTTTATATGAAACTATATAATATACTGGACAGGAGAGTGGAGGAAAACACTTTTTAATAGGTTTGATATTTTGTGCATTGGGATTTTTATTTTAGGATATGATTCATTGTGCACCTACTCAGAGCTCCATCTGCAAGCACTCTATGACAGGCAGAATAGTATATTTACGGTTCTATCTTGTACAGTATGTCAAATCACTTCTACAACAGATGTTAACAGCACTGACAATCAACAGAGAACCATGTTTCATGCTCTTTGGTCATAACATTTCTTCTAATATCATCTGGTCTTTTAATAAAAACAAAAACAAAACCCCAAATGCACTAAATATCTAGAGCAGAATAGTCTAGTCTTCTGCCTTGGGATATCTGAACTCTGAAGAATTCAAGTGAAATACAAGGCTGTCACCCAGTACAGGTGTCTGTGTAAAACAGAAAAATGAATGACTGTGCCTCCATGGTAGAACAGGTTAAATAGGTCTTGGAAGAACTGCCTCTATATCCATATTCTCATATTGCATAAAGGCTTGTACAGATACAAATCGTAAAGAATGCATTGAGTTTACCACTCTCCTCGCACTTTCATCCTATTTCTTTTACCTCCTTTCATTTTTCTTTCTTCCTTCCCTACTCACTGACAGAGCAGAAGAACTGCTAATCGAGGGATAAAAAAGCCCCCCATTTTCTTTTATCATTGTCATTTTTCAGTAACATAATACATATTTAATTCTGAGATAATGAAGCAGGTGTATCTAATCTGCATTTGAAACAAAAGCATCTAATAATCTGTTTAAATCCAGTTATTCAGTCTAGTTCATTAGTCAAAATAGGTTTTTTTCATTCAGTACCACCATACTTCTTCCCAGAAAGAAAAAGAAAAAGAAAGAGTGAAGACACACAAGAAAAATGTTTCCTGTTTCAAAAGATTTAGAAGAGAACTGGAAATATGAAAATTACAGTGCTCCAGTCAGGACACTATAACAGGGACCATGGCCCCAGAGCTCATGCCCTCACAGACTCAATGCCCAGAATTTAGTGGATTGTAATTTTATATTTGGAGGTAACTGGCTACTAAATTATTTCTGCAGAAGAAACCTGCATTAGTTAAACTTTCTTAAAACTTCAGTCATCAGTAACAGTGACAAAAAGATGAAACACTAGTTATATATGCAAGAAAACATATACAGTATTAATATAATGTTTCTTTCCTGTTAAACAAGTGGAAAAAGTTATTATGGGATGGTTGATACTACACATCAACATATATGCTCAAAGAGAATGACTAAAACTGGCTGTTTAGCTATCAGAAATTAAATGAATACATTGTTAATCATTTGTTATGAGACCTAAAGAGAACTTCTTTTGATTTCTTTTGTTGCAGAAGTTCAGCTTACAAAATATTAGAAGTAATTCCAAAAAATGAACTAAAACTTAAAAGCTAACAAAACAGAAGAAAATAAATACACCTGAAGGAGGAGTTAATACAAAGGTGTGTTTTAGCTAATTGTAAAATGTGGTAATTTACCTAATTAAATGTTGACTCCAGTTAAATGAGGATGTTTGTATAAATCAATGAGTGAGCAAAAGAACAATATATAGAATCTATATCCTAAGTTTTGTTTAGCAATAATCTAGAGAAAAAGAAGTTGTCAATTATTTCATTTTACATGATTGCTTCTGTTCACATGTTCTGATGAATATTCAGTATAAAAGGCAAACAGGAATAATGAAGGCTTCAGCAGTATAAGAATGTTACATGAGTTCACATGATCTATTTCTAGAAAATTTGTCTTTACATTTACACATATGAAACAGAACTGTGAAATGGATCTGCTTAAAATTTTCTTTACAGTGAGCTCCTCAAAGTAAACCAGAAGATTACACTATAAAATATATTTTTATTCTTTTCTAAATAGAGAACTTGGAAGCAGCCAGGTAAGACAGAATATAAATAGAAGAAAGCTTATGAACAAGTTATTTCCTGTCCATTTTTGTTTGCTCAAAGAACCCTTTCTTTCAGACCTAACATCTGACCCCTCAGTAATTTTACGAGTTGCAGAAAACTCTGAAGTTCCCTCCAGAACCAAGGAGGTTTCCATTTTATCACCTGTGAAATCTGACTTGCAGCTCTGTGGCCTTTGCAGCAATTTCTCCTCTGAACTGTTCCTCTGGAGCTGCAGGCTCCTAGATCCTCACTGTGTTTCTTTCTGCCTTTTTACTCCTTGGTAAATTTGTAGTTTCTGAAGTTGTCTTTTTTTAGAGTATTTTCAAATGTCCCTAAGGAATGACGATCTTTTCTTCCATGAGGTCTTACCTTATACAGTTACTTTTATAAATGGAACACAGCAAGTAAGAAGAAAAAAAAAGCCCCCAGGTTAGGCCTAACCCATCTATGTTTACATAAGCATCACATGCAGTAGGATGAAGCAACAAATAGACAAAAGGATACATTTTTCTTCAACCGTTTGCACAGTATACACCACATTATAACCAAATTATGAGGGGTGTGAAATCAGATATATTTTCACTGTTACTGAATGAATTAATGTCTTGCGGACAGTGTAGGAAAAGCTTTTATCCAATACTGATTGCCTCCTGCGGGTTTTTTGGGAAGCCAAGAAAAAGCCATGTTCCAAAGCATTTTACTTTTCCTTTAAACCTATGCTATAAACTGAATGATTAATGATTTTTCATTTTACAAGCTGCCATTGTAAAACTGTTCTGAAGTAGATTACTCTTAATTTTGCAATCAAAGTCGTACTACACCCTATGACTCACTGAAAGAATGTCAGGGAAAAAACATCTTAGCATTTTAAAATGCCAAAAATGGGGTGGAGGGTGAGAAAGCCACAATAAAAAGCATTTTTAGTGCTATAGAGTAAAACAGCCTAAACCACATGTACATTAGCTATTATTCTGGAAACAAGAAGTACACAGCATTCTGTAGCATTTCCATTTATCACTCTGGAACTGAGTCCAAATCCTTAACTTCTAAATTGCTAAGAATCAGTTCAGACCTGTACCATACAGGTACAGAGACAGCCTAGCAAAACAGTTTGCACAAAGAATTCCTCAACCTGAAGGTCTGGGCAATCTTTGGTTAACAAAACACAGTTACATTAGAAAATATAATTTAATTGATGATTTCCCAAGATCACTCCACTGAGAATCTGTACTGAACCATATTTAAGAATGCCAGACTGAAGTACTTAATCCAGAGTCACTTTTTTGCATCAAGGTGATTGTCTCATCAGGCAGATAATTGAAGCTGAGCATTTAGCTGAAATCTCAGGAGTTTTTACCTGCTCTGATGTTCTAGGAAGACAAAAAGAAGGCCAATGGAAAGGAAGCAGAAAAAGGACAAGTTTTTCTCACCAACCACCATAATAAAATATCAATTTGTGCTCCTACTTTCTATGGAAAAAACTAAAACAGCCTTTAAAGAGCAACAGTAAAAATCTACAGAAAATAATTTTTAAGAATCTGGTTTGAAGTTCTGAACTTGTACTTAAGCAGAGCCTTAGTACCAAAGGTTAAGTCACAGTCCTTGGTCCATAAGATCTTTTTGAGCTACCATTCACAACAAAGACTGTAAAAATAACAACTATTAATGTTGTTAATATACCCCAACAATCAGTTGGCCCTATTGAGATTTTAGCTTTGCCAAGATGCAAGTAGAAAAATTAGGCACATGAGAAGTGAATTTAATTAGAAACTTGCCATCTGGCATAAGCAAGCAAATTTTAAGTGTAGCCCTTTTAATATAGAAGAAACTATAATCAACCAGGGAACAGACCATAAGCTATTTCTTGTTTGATTGAAATGCGTAAATTAGCTATGGGAATAGTGTAATTATCTAGTATTTTGAAGGGTTATCCTTGAAACTGAGCTGTAGGCAACCATAGCAAGCAGAGTAACCATAGAGAAAGTGTTGACTTAAAATTGACAGATATAAATTGATAAATTTTGTCAGCCTATAAGAATGTGACATACCGCCTTATTAAGCGAAGTTAGAATATACGTGAAAATTAAGTAGTTGAATTAGTTTAAATCAGCCTATAAGAATGTGACATACCACCTTATTAAGCGAAGTTAGAATATACTTGAAAATTAAGTAGTTGAATTAGTTTAAACACGAAATAAAAACACACCTAACATTCTTTCTGGAGTACTATCTGCATTAATGTTTATTATGATTTGGCATCCCATTCTGACAGGCTATTTTGAAAAAAAAAATAAAGAAAAGCCAAGTACAGAAATGGACAAGATGAGACAGGCTCTACTCAGTTGCTCTCATTGTGGAAAACAGGAGACAATTGGTTTGATTTCTATTTTAGTAATAAACATTGTCAACAAATGCCACAGTTTCTGTTTTAGTGACTCGTGATTCATAATAGTTTCATAATTACTAGTCAAAGTAATTGACTACTAGGCAGTATGTTCCTTTTAACCATAACCAGTAGTTATGACTAAAAGTCTTTTCCCCTGTTATTTAGTCAAAGCATTTTACTTCACGTCCTTACTCATCCCACTTCATTGGCTTTGTATCAGCTAAAGTGACAACAGCTGTATCCTACTTGGTATGATCATCTCATTTACTGTCCAAATAACTACACAACCTAAGCAGACTGCTTCATTTTTAGCAGCCATCAACTCTTAGAAAATATCTGTGGTGCTAAAACATAAGGCCAAGTCACAATTCAGCCCATCCAGCAGGAAACAAAGTCCAGAAATTCACTAACCATTTCCCAGCATAAAGGTGTCCATTACCTCTGACCTGCTTTGTTATGGTTTATTAATCCATCAGAGCAGATAATCACCAAGTCAGCTACTCTACAAAACTGAATGTACCCTTTCATTCACAGTATAATTACCTATATAGCCAGTTTAACCATGACTTACAGCTATCTGTACTGTTTGTAATATTTTCTAAGGAAGCATCCTTGGTATTTCCTGGAAAATTGATAGGAAAAGGCCTTAAAGGTTGACCAGTAACACATGAGTAGTCAGTGTCAAGCCTTATGGATTTTCAGAATGTGCTCATGTATTTGGGGCTCTTTCTCTTTAATGGTGGTTGTTAGACTTTACTAATAAGTGATTATACCTGCCTCATAGAAACCTTAAAATTTAATTCTGGGCTTGGCAAAACCATCAATACCAGACCACTTAATTTTTATATTATCAAACAAGCTCTAGTAGACAGGTAATATACTTCTCTATCTTGATTCACTATACTTGATGTGCTTGGATTTTAAGCTTTTTAAGTCAAGGACATATTGGTTTACTACCAACAGCTAGTAGTTCTTATTTCTTATACAATTTAATATCCTTGGCTGTCTTTTATATAACAGCCCCAAAAGAAGAAAAAAATTGATGAAGCTGCATTTTAAAGAGACATAATCCAATACATATCTGGGTCCATGTGAAAACACATGTGGGTATCTCCCAAAATTCCCCCACAAGTGTCTGCTTCGCCACAGACTTGTGCAAACAAAAAAGGATGGTGTTTTTATTTGCTACTAAAATGGTTCAGGAAGAAAAGTTCTGGTCAATGCTATATTCAGATTTTCTCCTGAGAATGGTACAGGAAAAGCTGCAATATTTTTGGATACTGTATTCTCCTTAAATTTTAAAGACTGAATCAAGGAGGGATTGGCACTTTGATACCTGAGGCAAGAAGGCAAGTTGCCTCTAGCCATACTAATTTTCATGACAGGGTCCCTGAGTATGTTGTTAGCTGAAGTCTGGGAAGTCAGGGAAGACAGAAACTGAGTGCTGCATTTGAGATATTCAGCATCCAGTGGCACATAGAAATACTCTTCCTGCAGTGATATGAATAACCAAGAGACTGTGAAAAAGTGAAGACAATGACTCAACTTCAGGTTACATGTTCAGAAAATACTTGGAAGGAGTTGAATGAAAATGTGTTGCTGGGGAAGTTGTTTGATTCTTGGGGCATACTGTAATGATGCTTCATGTAAAGGCCATACACTGACATACCAGGACAAGAGCAGCTGGTAAAGTACTGTAGGAAAGTTTGACCTTATTCTGAGATCAACTATTGGAGGAAATGTCACTGCCACAAGAGGCAGACTCTGAACAAGGAGGAAACATTTTGAGGCTTCTTGTTTAGTAGCCAATCTGTTATAGACAGACACCACTTCTGCTCTTGATGCTTAACACGGAAGTTACACATTAAAGAGAATGACCTTTAGGATTTGTATGACTCTCTCTGTGAGCACAGATCTGTACACACTGAACATTTTCCAGTAACACCTTCTCCATGATGATACAGGAATTAGTACACCCATTTAATCATACAATGTAACCTCTACAGAAGAGGCCAATAGATAAAAAGAGATTCTTTTGCATTTAATTGTATCTCTTTGTCCCAGTAGCATTTTGCATCCTATGTTTCAAGGTTCTTTGTCGTTCACTGCAAGAGGATAGATTTCATACACCTCTCATTGTCAGTCAGTGGTTCTGTGGTGAGCATCATGTGCATTCTCTTAATAAAATTGGTGGTGGCAGCAGCGTTTCCTCACTCATGTTCAAATAATATGAGATAACTCTGTGGGCAGTCTTGGGTAGGTACTTGGATAAACCGCAAACCATGGACAAATCATATAAGGATCTATATAGTACATCTATATATTTTACTCAAACAGACATGGATAGGGATAATAAATGATCTGAATTGAACATTATATGTAGGCATTGTGATAGAGACTTTAAAGAAATATGCAATCAAATTCTGATTAGCTAGGCTCTATTCCCTTTACTTCAATAAAAAGAAACAAACACCTAGTTTATGTGAATGTCCTCTAAAATTTGAAGTGTTGTTAGACTTTTCTAAGTAAGACAAACAAGTCTGTCTGTCTATATTGCACATTGGTGCTTCACAGTCTAGACCAGACAAAACCCCATAGATCACACCCCTTAAATATTAATCAGTTTTGACATTCACAGATTCTTCAAATAATTTTATGACTAATTAGAATGCTTTAGTTGTTACACTTCAAATTACGCACCATGACAAAACTTATTTCTCAAGCCACAGTCTCACAGAGATAAGCATGTGAATTGGACTATACATTGTTGGTACTTCCCAGACTGCAGTGGGATCACTGGCAAACGTAAGTGTAAGTGTAAATTTAAATTTTCACCAGACTGCAGTCCATTTAATTATCTGTTTGGTCCAGATCTGGCAAGATAATAATCAAAAAGACACACCATCATTTCAATGATTACATCAGTGGGCTTTGTTTTGTACTATTATTTTCACTTGTGACATATTCTTAAAGTAAGTCCGTACCTTAAGTAGTTTGCTTTCTTTTCAAGCAACCATCAACATTTGGAACAATAATTTGTATATGGTCTATAAATTGTTGAATAGCTTCATTTTAAATATTCTTACATCACTACAAATAAGCAGGTAATTTGCATTTGTTAATTATTTTATGGTTTACCAAAAATATGGAGAAAATACATCAACCTAATTCATATTTACTTGCAGCATGACTGTTATTCACCCATTTATTGTGAAAAAACCCCTCAACCCAACATAATTAATAGAAAACATTTTGGGCTATTTACATACACAAATGGCATATTAAGAAATTAAATATGACAAGCAAAGACAGATTCATAGTCCCACTACTGTGCTTAGTAAACAACAATACTAACATGCTTACTTATACTCCTCTATGAAAAACATACCTAGCTTCAAATAATTTTTTCAAGAGTTCTTATTGGAAATTCCACATAAAATCAACTGTTTGTTCTGTGCAGGTCCAGGGAATAGTTCCAGAGGAGGGTAAAGGACCCAACTAGCAAGATAAGCTAAAAAATATCAATACAAACAGATGGACACATACAGCAGCTAATACTGTGTCAGTTTCTTGTGAAAGTTAAAAATAACCCCCAACCCTACATTTACTTTACATTCCCAAAAGATGTACTAAATATAAATGAGCTGTGGGGTTTTTTGTGTCTTATTGAAATAGTAATTACCAGTTATCAATGCAGTGAAGGTTCTGGGTCACTCTCTCGAAACCAGAAACAATTTCAAACTTTGAGATATATATTTAATGTGTTTGGTGCAGAAGGAGCATGCCAGATAACTGGCTACCTCTGAAGGATGCTTCCCTTTATACAGTAGATTGTAATGCAGCATCTGTAACAGTGTCAAGTACTAACAATTCTCTCACCTCATTCCTAAGCCAATCCCATGCAATTTATTACAGTTCTTGGTTTCACCTGCTTTAGTAATGATCCATAAATGTAATCCTTGGGACAAAACATAATATTCCCCAAACTAATGCTTTCCTGAATGGGAATAGTGTAACTTTTTGGGGAGTTGAGTCCATCTCAGCTATCACAGACCAGGTGACCGGCCTTTGAAGGTGTCTGTAACTCTTATTATAGATGGGATACTTTAGTCATCTTGCTTATTTTTAGCCACTATGAAACTAACATTCAATCTTAAGAGGAAAGGCAGAGACTGAATTTAAGGCAGAATGCTTGCAGTCACTAGAAAATCCTGACTTCAACAGAACTGTTAAGATAATTCTTATCACAATTAACTCTAATAATGAAAATGTAAAGTATAATTTTGTGAGCGAAATTACCAAAAGTCTGCCTAGTGTATCTGTGTTAATCTGGGCTAATAATCACAAACAACAGTCTTTTTTTTTTTGCACACAGTATACAAAAATCTCTATGTTTCACTTAGTAAATCAAATATTCATTAAAAGAAGGATATTGATTTTTCAAGGAGGGAAGCTTATGAAGCCACTGAAAATTTACACTAAAATAATCACCCAAAGAAGTTTTACAAATTAGCATGCTTTGCTACAGATGTCAAGGCACTTAAAACTAAAAATTTTCATAAATTACTCAGACTATAGCAACACAGAGAATTTGGCTGCTATAGACCATTTGCTACATTTTCCATGTTCTTTATAGCCCTGTGAAAACAAGGTGAAAGCAGAAAAGGATTTTAAGAGTGTGAGACAATCACAGAGTCACACACTATCAGTCCTAAAGAAACAGTAAGGGCCCAAACAGAGAAAACTATGAATGTGCAAGAAGTTCTGCCTGGAAAAAGAAACTGCAGTTAACCTATAAAATAGAAGAAAATACCTACAGAAGTTGCAGAAAAATTTAGGGGAAAAAATTAAGCCTTGGTGTACCACATCAATCCCCCTGCTAGAGTTCTCTTACTGTTTTTACAGCTACTCAGCGTGCGGCTAGAATCTTGTTCCCTATATAGGAACAATTAAAGAAACACCAGGACCCTACATAGCTTTAACATGACATCATCCTTTATTGTTTGGGGTTTTTTTTAGTAACCAGAAAACAGTCTCCTTGGAAAGGTATTTAATGTTTTTTTAGTAACCAGAAAACAAACAGTCTCCTTGGAAAGGTATTTAATTTCCTACAAGAGCTTTTTTAAAAAAGTGAGTTCATTGAAGTTTCCCAAATTGTACACAGTATATTATCTTCCACTCTCTATAAACTGAATTTCACTTTCCATGTTAAAATTTGATTTGACGAGTAGTTATTGAACTCCATTTGAGATAAAATTTGCTCATACCCTATTTACTTTTCAAGTGCTTCAAATAATTTAAAAAAATATGCAAAAAATGTAGCATAAACCCAAATATTCACTATCTACCCTGCATGTGTCACTAAAGTAGATGATTTTACAGCCTTTTACCACAGGATTTAATTCAAGCCACAAAAATACACTCTCTTTTCATCAAGCTCCTGTCTGTGAAACTCTAATTTAGCATTACATATGGGAATTCTCCTATCAGCATTCATAAACACAGCACATTGTAGCTAGGCAGGGAAACAAAGCTTATCTCTAATGTTTTTTTTTACCTCCACCCAACATCTTCCACAGCTTCTCAACTGAAAGGTCTGTTATATCTCCAGTCCTCTATTTATCCTGATATTCTTGTTTAATTACATTTTTGAAGCACCTTCTCATGATTGCAGCTTTTAAAGCCAAGGGGAAATTCTCCTGACCAATAATGGTGTTCCTTCCTTGGATAATTCACAAGTACATTTTAACAACGTGAGTATTTATCCTAATCACAAAAAAATGAAGACTTCCCTTACAGTGTCCATAGGAAAAATGCTCTAATCCCTGCTCCATGAACATTGCATGAGATAGAACATACCCACTGCCATTTTTGTACCACTGCCACCTTTGATCAGTTCCTTACAGATGCATAGACATACATAAAAAAGACTTGCCTTCTCTGTATAACTTATATGTAGACTAGAAACTACTTTCTTTGATGGGCTCACATAAGTTTTAACAACAGCTGATGACATGCATTACCCAACTATCAATTAAACAGTGGAGGATTGAAAAGTTCCAGTACAAAAGTGCCTGTAGACTTTGAAAATGTTGCAGTGCTTGATATGTGACTTTACAGAAAGATGCTTGAGGTGAGATGCTAAAGAACTCAGCTACTGAGGTCACTTAAGTACCACTGAAATCACAGAATGGGTTGGTTTGGGTTGGAAAGAACTTTAAAGATCATCTAGTTCCAACTCCCCTGCCATGGACTGGTATCACACGGTGGCATCATAACAGGTCCAAACACAACACCATATAAGTTGGGACAAATAAAAACAACAGAACCCACTTCCCACAGTGGAAATGAAGGGTTTGGGAAGCTTTCTGTAAGGCTTGCACATGCAAAGGTAAAGAATTAACATCCTTTTTGATGTTAAGTATGTAACAATACAGATCTAGCTTGAGAAGCATAAAGCCAAGAAAGAAAACCAAGAGGTGAATCTCCTTAGATTAATTTTAATGGTATTTTGATGCAATGAAGGAATCAAGGAGACATAGTCAGGGACTTTCTGTCTTTCAACAGGACAACATGGCAGTTGGACTAGATGATCAATGAAGGTAGCATCTGACTGAAGTGTCCTGTTCTAGTCTATTCTAACATACCTTACATTTCTGTCACATGGATTTCATTTGGCATTCTACTGTCACACCACTCAGAATCAAAAGGTCCTTCTGAAGCTATTCAATTGATCCTATTTCTTACTTTTTAAATATCAGACGTCCCAAACCCTTGACAGTCCTTTTTACAGGTCTTTTCTGTGAGAGTACACATCACGTGCACTGTGCAAGACCTGTGTTATGTGAACAGGTCTCAGCACAGACTGTTGCAGATCTCCAAAGACAATGTTTCTGCACTGCAAAAATTTAGCATATATTCCTACTTTCTGGTTTTTTAAGTTTTAGACGTCTGCTTATTCTTACAGTACCCTACTACTTGTGCCATGGCTGCTTAGTTTCTTTAATTTCTGGTTAAGGAATCTCATAAAAGCTTTCTGGAAATCTGAGGAATCTATAATCAATGAGATAATTTTTACTGATGTAATTTTCCATGTTCAGGGACACATGATGTCATACATCCAGAATGAAACTTCTATTGGAATTGTTCAAAAGGCTGATCTAAAATTTGAAAGCAAAAATATCTAGCCATATCCCAAGTCAAAAGTGTACAATACTTGCATTTTGTGGCTGCTTTGCCTTCATGACTCATACTTTGGAAACTTTAGAATTCATCTAATTTTTTACTTCTCAGGGTACAAGAACAACAAAATCAATGTCAAAAACTGCATCTGAAACTTTCAGATGCATCAAAGAACTGAAATTACAATGGTAAAGACTGACAGAATGCAAATAAGCTTTTAGTTTAGCATCCAATTTTCTGAGAATTAAAGTGCAACTATCAAACTGGTAGCAGCATTAAAATGAAGGTTGAAAACTGTCAACTTTTGATAGGAAGATTATTTTTAAAGTGTTAGAAAATCGTCAGATGTTTCTAAGTCAAATGAGAGCAAGTTAATAGCTTAAATGTTCAGGTTTACATGGGATAGGTGCACACTAAAACAGAGAAAAGTCTTTAAAAAGAAGTATCTTACAGTTTACAGAAAGGCAGATGAGGGTGCTGTACTAAGCAAAATTCCATAAAATTGAAATAATTTCTATAGAATTATTTGTGTAAAGGAACATGCTACTTTGTTCAGGAAGAGTTAATTTACCTATTTAATGAACCATTGCAAGGAATTCTGAAATCTATTTTGGCAACCTATGCACAATGTTTTAGGTACAAAACAAAACCAACAAAAACAAACAAACAAACAAACAGAAAAAGGCAAAAAATAAAAGGCAGTGATTGTCATTGTATTCTCAAAAACACTCCATCTCCTAAAAGAAGGAATTGTTTAAAAGAGGTAAAGAAAGACTAGTGAATATCCATTTAAACAATATATGCATATAGAGGAGCTCTCTCCATTTCTTTTAGGTACCTTCTGGTTGTACACTCACAATGTGAGCAAGCTAACAAAGCTCTGCCACGCTCAGTAAGTGGAAGTTGATTTTAAAACTCTCAGAGGAAATCTGCTCTGTCAAACAAATGCAGCAGCAGTCCTACATGCCTCTTCACTAACAAACTGGTTACTAAAAATTGTGAACGGAATTAAGAATAGCCATTCTACAAGTTTAGTATCTTTTTTATCAATTCTGCTGATGTGATTTGAACACAACATAGACTCAAACTGACAGAATCACTTGGGAACATTTTAACCATTTGGACAGGCTCTAAACAGATATGCTGATGCCATTTTGATTTCCTGGTAACAGGAACTACTGTGGAAAAATCATCAGAAGGGTCAAGTAGTCCTAGATGCTTAATCCAGACAAATAATATATGAGGAATTGTTTCCCACCTCTACCACAACCACAAAACCACAAATAACCCAAACTCATGAAGTTTGGAAGAGATAAACATATTAACATTCTGATTCAAATTCCATCCTGGAATTCCAATGCAGCTTTGGAACTTTGAAAGCATTCTAAAAATCTTCACATGTGGCAACTACTGAATATAAAGGATGAGGCATGAGAGAGGCTGCATACCTCTTAACTCATCCTGAAACAGGTGACTGCTGTAGCTAGAACAGAAGCCTGTGGCACCTAGAAATTTGAAGTGTTCTCACCAGGGTATAATTATCACTATTTTGCCTTGAACCCAGATGTGCATTGAAACTACTGTAAACAAAAGGGTAAATGCATGAGGTTGTAGACATAGGTGTTACAGAAGAATTTCAAACTAGACTTGCCATCCAGAAACCATGTAACTCTCAGCAAATATAACTCAGATTTTGAAAAATCTGACATCATTTGCTTCAAAAAATGATGGAGAAAGAACAGAAAGAAAGTGAAGCAACACAGAAAAGATGTCAACAGCCTATTTTTTTTGTCACAGCCTGTGGTGGTCTATCTCTTCATAGAAGAACTTCACAGGTGGAAAGAGATTAAGCTAACAGCATAGAATAGCCAAAGACCTACACTGATAAAATACTCATAGGCAAACAGTTGGCCAAGGTGGGCTGATGATAACTGGGTGTACTGATTTTGCCTGGGATGGAAGCAATTTTCTTCACAGCAGCTCAGATAGTGCTATATTTTGGATCTGAGACCAAAACTGGTTTGGTAAGTGTTGCAGCTATTGCTGAATGATGTCATGGCCTTCTGTGTTTTTCACACTGCTTCACCAGTGAATGGGATGTAGGTGCACAAAAACTGGGAGAGGATACCACCAGGGCAGCTAACTACTGACTGACCATAGGGATATCCCTTAATATATGACACTGTGTTCAGGAACAACAGTTTGGGGAAAGAAGGATAAAAAGGGGGGGCATTTGAAGTTATGGCATTTATCTTCCCAAGCAACTATAACACATGATGAAGCCCTGCTTTCCTGGAAATAGCTAAATATCCACCTGCCAATGAGAAGCAGTGAATGAATTCCTTATTTTACTTTGCTTGTGCACACAGCTTTTGCTTTACCTATTAAGCTGTCTTCATTTCAACATATAAATTTTCCCAATTTCACCCTTCTGATTCTCTTCCCCATCCCACTGGTGAGTGGGACCAAGCAGCTGTGTGGTTCTAAGCTGCCTACTGGGGCTAAGGCAAAATGATGGAAAAACAATAACCCCTGGATATGATGGCCACTCTGGACTACTTAGGGAGACGCTGTTTTCATTTTAGTAGCCACATCAGTACCTCTCTGTCCTGTACACAGTGGTTCCAGTAGGTACTGGGATACTTAAGTCTCCCATAAGTAGCAGGTTATGTGATCACGTGACTTCCTCCAGCTGTTCAAACTGTGTGAAAATATAAAGTAATGTTCATATCTCTTTCTAGATATTGCAATTATTTTTCTGATCTTTGGGTGCAAGAATACATTACTTATGTTTACATCACAGATTTGCTACTATACTACAGCTGTCAATTATGAGCTGTCAAGCAAATGAGACAGTACCCACAGATGTGAAAATACATAAAACAGTAGCAGTGCTCAGAACTTTGCAATACAGGAATATGCAAACAAGAAGAATGAAGGACAAGAGGGAAAGGAAGTGGGCTGGAAGCCAGCCACAAAGCCTCAAGAAACCTCTACTAACATTTCTATGGTCGGGGAACTTTTCCAGTGCCAGTTCTCTCACCAGGCACGACCTGGTCCAGGGACTGGTAAATTCACACTGCTGACACAACTGGTGTTCTAGGGCAGGGTGAAGGACCTTTCTGTTTAGTAAAGAGGAATGGCACTCTGCTGCTGATCCTAAGGGCCTAATCTGTTTTCCAGAAGGCATCTGAAAGAGCACAAGTTTTTGATGTACTCAAGGTAGACTACAAAACACAAATGGCTGTTGGACCTGTACCTCTTAGGCAGCATACAGAAACCAATTTCTTCTCTTTTCTTCCTTCACATGCAGAGTGTTGTGGTTTAGGAGTGGTATTCCTCAATTTAGTGTTGCCACTGAAACCCCCTAGACCACGCGCCACTCACTCACTCCCTCACCCTCTCCCCCTGTGGAGGGATGGAGGGAATTGGAGCACAAAAGCTAAAGACCATGGGTTGAGAGAGGAACAATTTACTAAGAAACAGCAATGAAGTAAAAAAAGGGAACAGTAACAGCTATATTAATAACAGAGTGTACAAGACAGGTGAGTGACTCACATGCAGTCACTCACCACATGGAACCTGGTGCTGCCCCAAACGCACACTGCGTCCAACTGAACCAGTGCTGGAACAAAGGATACCCCCTGCCCTCTCTGTCCGCTCCACATGAGTTGAGGTGGTATAGAAAAATCCCGGGGTCCTGGTATGCCCCTCCTGGCTGCTGCAAAAGTTAACCCTGTCCTTACCAGAACCAGGACATGAGTTTCAGAAAAAAAACCCAAAAACCAAACAAAACCAACCAAAACACCCTCAACCACCTAAAACTGGCTTCTGCTATCACTCTCAGGAACATAGACAGTCATTTATCACCATCTGGCATGCAGTCCTAGTCAAAGCAATGTCCAAGTTATCTTATTTATATATGTAATATATATGTATTTATGTATTCTACCTGTGTTGGAATGACTCCAGTCTAGATATCCACAGAGAAAACTGTAGCATTGTTCTTTCACTCTGTGTGATTCCATATGTCAAGCCTGGGAAACAGTCCAGCTACTCAGGACTGAAATGTTTGATATCATTGCCTCCACTGACCCTGATCACATTTCAGACCACAGCTCACCAGTGTCCAATCTCTGTATGCTAGTCCACCTAGCAGGAAGATACTTGGCAAATGACTTCAGACTGAATTACATTTTAACTTTCAGGGGACAACAGAAAATTTACTGATCCCAAGATTCTTAGACCAAACTCCAAACCCAGGGCAAGGCAGGAGAAAAGGACTGAGCCTGACTTCCTTCACTGTTTTCATAGGGACTTCCTGGAGTACCAAAATACTGTAAATGTCACAGTATAGGATTATTTCAGGGCAAAGGGTAAGAAGACTAAATGCAATGATGCCTCTAGACAGATCATATGCTAAGAGTTTAGCCAGATTGAAAAAGGTGAACAAATTCCTGGAAGAGAAGTCTGTCTGAAACTCACATACAAATTCTTGAAATATGCAAAGAGTGCAGGAGAATATTCTGGGGAATATCACTAAAAGCTAGATGTTTCCTGTCCTTATATTTTTACCTGGAACTTGTGAGCCACTGTCAAAGACAGACTTCTGGGCATGGTGGAGCTGTGGAATTTTCAAAATTTCTCCTAAATTCTTAATTTCTACCTGAACTGTTGTCCCTATACTGGCTTCTGTTATCAAAGAACAGCTGTCACTTCTAGTAGGGAGCAGGGCATGAATCACAGTGCAGACTAGTATTCTGAGACTGATAGACATGACATCTCAGGACTGGCAAAGAATGTTATCCTGTCTACCCTGGAAGGTATAATGTCATTAAAACAAGTCCTACCTACACAATGTGTATTCAGCTGATAGAACCAGCCAACCCACAAATCTTTCTTCGTAGTCTACAAATCTCTGTAGAGAGCTATGTACTGCAACTGCCAGTTATAAACATTATGTAGAGAATGCCATATAAACAGACCTCATCTACTACCCTAAGACAAATGGCAACTTCCCATGAGCATATCCCTTGTATGCTTGGTTGTTTTCAATATGTATGATATGCAGTTATATTTTCTACAACTGACTATGAATAGACTCAGATTTGACTCAGCCTGAAGTCATTCCTCAGGAATGAGGTGAGGCTTGGCACACTTTAAAGAAAAGTATAATTCTTCTATTCAATGGGGACAACCGCCCAGAAAAACAGATGAGCAGATGTCAGATATCCTAGGCTCCAGGCAGAAAAATTGTAGAACTGATCCTGATCTCAACTCAATGGGACTATCAAGTTCAATTTTCTCAACCAACATTCTGTGCAGTGTGGGCTGACACTTGAAGAAAGCAAACAGGCAAAGAAAATCATCCTTGGCAAGAAAGCAGTTTCCTTCAAACTCTGCAGCACATGGTCACAGATGTCAAATTACATTTCATGTTAGCTCATGAAGTTGTATCTCATAAACCAGGATAACCCTAAATAAACACTCTGGGATCACAGCTTCACCAATGATGACAGTTACAGTGACATGCCATCTAAGCAATTACCACAAACCAATGGTTTGTATAAACAGCATAAAGCATTCAAGAGGTAAGAAGTTCAAGAACAAAGAAACCTATGTTGTGAAAACCTGAAGCATTCTGAAGGAGCTGCTACACTATGGTACACTCCTGCTTATTTGCAGCTGGGATGGAACTTATGTCTCTGAAGTGCCTCAGGATTGGGAAGAATGGACATGAGCCATTCCCCACTAATAAGCTCAAGGAACTGATACAGTGAGTGGACACATTTCTCTCTGAAGTCTTTTCCTGATTATACTAAAGAGTTCCCCATTATTATTTTCTGTTATATCTAAGTCTATTATTCTTTGCTGTACAATGATCCAGCATGAACAGACTGACTTGAGAGTGAACCTATCAAATATTAATCTACAGTCTGGCTGTTAAGGCATTCTCTTGTAAGATGAACTAGTATGCTAGCAACTTCCTGAAAAGTTTCCCACTTTCTGTCCCTTTCTCTAGCCTATGACCAAAAGGTGGCTAGGTCATCTATACCATTTTCCAAGTTATATTAAATAAATTTCAGTACTCTCCTGTGTAAAACAACTCCTTTGCTTCTGCTCTGGAGAAAGAATTCTGGCCTCATAAAATTTATAACCACTGCCCTATGTATGTCTATTTTACTTTATGTGCATTATACACCAAGTCATAAATTATTTTAAAGACCTATTGAACTAAGCAGAGTAGGTCATATTTAGTACAGGTTAATGCCTCCCAAAATATTCCCAAATCAAAAGTACTCTTGAGAAAAGGGATACCTTGCTAGTTGTTGCAAAAATGTAAGACCTCATTACGAGATTGTATTTGGGTTTGTGCATTTTATAAGTTTGTATACAAAAAGTTCAATACAATATTTTCTTTCTTATAATCTAATTAGAATGAGATTATCTTTAGCTTGTTTTTAGTCAGCTTGCTGAAGGTAAATCACAATTCTTTTTAAATCTTCCAAGAACTTTTAAGAAACGTAGTCCATAAATACAACATAAATTCTTAACATAAAATCCTGGAAATAGTCTGTCAAAACATACCAATATGAGGACATTTACATTCATTTGGTTGCACCTGTAATTTTTTCCGGATGACAGCTTGGGCACATGATGCATCTGAGAAGGACAACTTCCATAGCATTTAACCTGTCCTTCACATCTGCTAATGTTTATGATGTCCATTATTACCTCTGTATGTATCCTGTACCAAATATTTCTTTTAGCACTTTAAATGGGTGTGATATATTTTAAGAACAACAATATTCCACACATCCTGTATTTACAAATACATAGGATTTTTTAAAAGACTGTGACTTTCAGTGAAGTTAGAATTTCTTTTTCTACATATGCAACATATGTGAGCTATCTGCTTTTACAATGTCTTGCAAAAGGTGCATTAGCAGTCCATGACAACAATTCACTTCATATTTAGCCTTCTCTCAGCTACCCTCTTTACCAGAGAACTTTAATTTTCAGGCTATAGGACTAACTAACTGTAATGGCAGTATCAGGCTGGTACTTTCTTTTTCCGGACCCTTGGGACAGAAACCAAAGGACAAGTACTATACTGGACAAACCCTTATGGTGGTGGCAGATTTTCAGTGAGCTGATTTCCAAAGGACCAAAGAGCCTACTTCCTGTCACAGTGGCAAATGCAATCTCATGGCAAAGGAGAGGCCAGAAATAAAATTTTTTCAGAAATAAAATAGTGGCTGGAACTAGACAACCATCACAGAATGACCCACAGCCTTTTCCCTGCATTGTCCCACAAAGACCTTTAGGAAGAGTTCAGGAATAGGGCTAGGTGAGTAGCACACAGGAAGTCTACAGTGAACACAGAGTAAACCTAATATTTCTAGAGTGGGGAAAAAGCTTTTTAAAAAACTAGTCTTAAGATTTTATTTTCAGCTTTGCAAGAATATAAAGGGATAGTTTAGGCCTATGAAGTGTGCTAAATGCTCCCCCCTTGGCCAGTTACTGTGATCTTGTTTGTTACTTATAAACAAAATCAAAGATAGAGTATTTTTGTTTGAACTGCCTGCTAGGATTACTTTTGATTAGTAATTACATGCAAGGTCAAGCTGCTTTGGCACCAAGCAGTTTTGCTAAGGTGCTTCCATGGTCATGCTGCATAACCATGGTGACCTTAACATTGCTAACAACTCTAGTTTGATGTAAATATGAAAAAGTGATTAGTGTAGCCAGGAAGCATTACACACCAGAATGTATCAGCAAGTCCAGCTGAGAATATGTAAACATAATACAAAAATGTGTACGTGTGTGGATTTATACCTATATATATATAAATATTTTTTATAAAAACAAGTAACAAAAAGGGGGTTGTTCCCTGAAGTTTGTTCTGAGGTAAGGCTTACTGTATCACAGGACTCCATTCTGTCATACCTTACAAAAGTTAAACAAGATAATAGGAATGCCTTGTGATAAAACACAATTGCTTTTATGCCAGTTACAAAAATGTTCATTCTGCCATCTATCTGCTGATGTAAGCCTGTGAATTCTCATTAAAATTTCAGCATGGCTGGATTGCAATATATTCTGACATGTCTAAGTAATGCTGCGCCTTCTGCCATTGAACGAAAAGTTATACGGAGTGGGACACATCTCCTGTCACTAAATAAGCTATGAGACTTATCCCCTTGGAAAGCTGGGCTCTATTTAGTCTGTTATTTACAGAAGTTAGAACATTTTGATTCTATTATAAAATTAGACAAATAACCAAAGTACAACTTCTCAGAAACAAATTATGATATTTACATAAAATCTTTATGAGATATGCTATTAACATGCAAGGCAAACATTCCAAGATGCATGAGTAAATCCTAATGGCAGAAAATGTTGTTGTGTCTTTATTTCTATAGACCAAACAGAACTATTCAAGAAGAGTAAGTCACCAGAACCACAGATCTAATTGTATTTATTTTCTTCTGGGAAGAAGCACGAATGAGTAAAATGTTCTCTTAGCTGAACAGATACTTCTGTAATGGTAAAAGCCCAAAATATCTTAATTGGACAGACCATTATTCAATAATGATGATGGAGAAATGATAAAAATGAGAACTACTAAACTCATTAAAACAAACCTCATGGTTTCTTATGACAGTGGTCCTGAGAAAGACTATATATTAATTTCCTACAGTACACTATCAACACTGTTGACTCCCTAGTAAAGCAAAGCTCAAGAAAATTCATATAACAGTATTTTACCTGCATTTTACTTAAAACTAATCTGTGATGACTTCCTGGAATGGCTTAATGAGAAATCTTCCTCTGGGTTAATCAAAACTTCCTCTGCAGTTCCTCCTTGCAGTTATCGAAGCTCACTGCAGAATTTTACTATGAAATGAGGCCAGACAGCTTTTCACTGGACTTTCAAAGTTCAACTGGCTTATGCTCAGGTGATGAATAGAAAAAGTCATCTATGCTAAAGAGAAGTGCTAAGATTGCTTTATAAGAGGCAAGAGACATTAAGACATGAGAACAACATGCAAAAAAGAAACCAAGAAATAGGATGAGAGAAGCAAACAAAAGGAAGGGACTGAGAAAGGGTGAAGACAATGAAAATAATCTGCAGCACTGAAGCACACTGGCAAGGAGCAAGTGAAGATAATGAAATAGGATATTACGTGGATAAATAGGCTGAAATACAAAAGAAGGAAGATTAAACAGCTAGGGGGGGAAGGTACATTCTTAGACACAACCTGAAATTCAACTCAAAATTCTAAAATATTTAAGTCTTCTGTGGAATAGGTAGTTGTCAACAAATACATTGACAATTATGTTTCAATGGCATAGTAATAACATACATAGTTGAGCGGACAACTTGTTAATGCCATTAGCATCTCCAATGACTCAAGTTATACAGGGCTGTGTTGCAAACACAAGCATGAAGACTGGTGATAACTCACATGAGAAGACAATATATTAACATTTACAGCTTTTATTAATCAAGTTTTAAAATTACCAAGGAAAGATGAGTAGATACAACTGGTGGAATTTCAACACTACTTGGCAAAACTTAGTAGTGCTACTTAAAATTGGAAAGCAATAAAAATTGTCTTGCTTAGATAACAAGTCAAAACTATCACCTCACTATTAACCTGCAGTATCACCAAAATTACTTCATTTCAGTTCTGAACTGAATAGCGAATATTTTAAGACTCAACTAGTGTGAAACAGAAATTATTCTTCTGCTCATTTGGTAGTGGTGAGCTCACATGCACCTACCTACATGAAATGGAACCCTCCTTTCCCATGGACACAAGAACATTTCAACTACTTCCACTTCAATATTTTCTTTTGGATTAGCATCTGTGCACTTTGTAATGTTTACCAGTATCATAAATGTAATTTTCATAAGGAATCACCATCATTCAATTAAATATTTGATTCTTATATTTTTTTAAACATTACCCTTAATGAAATACTAAACATAATGCAGGAAAAAGAAATCTAAACTTTTCCATCTTTAGCTGCTCTAACAACCAAAACTCTAGTTTTACAATCTTTTACTAAACTTTTCAGAATAACACAAACATTTACATTCCAGTTCCTGAATATAAAGTTATCAGCATAGAGAATATGAACACAAAAGTTTAAAGTACATTGGCAAACACATGTTCAAAACCACAGAATTTTGTATCAGTCCTTTAATTAGTCTTGTGATTTTATAAACTGTTTCAAGACTCCTCTTCAAATAATGTCATGTTTATTAGTGTCCTGGTGTAGCACATTAAAACTATGTCATTAACAATAAGTGAAGACGGTGCACACATCTTCCATAGCACTGTGCTTGATGATCTAACAGAATTACATTGGCAGCACAGTCACAGCAATTTCCACATTAGCTGCTGAAACTCATATGTCTGCATGTATCTGCACATACCTCTACGTAGACAGCTATTCTGAACTCCTAATATGATTATCTCCAATAATATATGTTACCCTAATCATATAGGCTATGATCCCTAGCTATTTTGGGATGTCTGGGCATCCAAGGCCAGGCTGAATGAGACTTGTGGTCTACTGAGAGGTGCCCCTGCCTGTGGCAATGGGTTGGAACTAGATGATCTTTAAGGTCCCTTTCACTGCAAACCATTTTATGATTTTATTTTATAATATAAAGACATTCCTTCCATGTTACAGGAGACTTTATTTCACATACTGTAAGAGTATACAATTTCCCAGAACTCTTATCAAAAAATTACGATTTTAATACTCGAGTAGATAAATGAAACTGCTTTGAGCATCTTTCAGATATTTTTACATACCAGAGTTGTGTTCACACTATTATCAAATAGTTTCAGTTTAAGATTCCCAGTTGTTCTTGTCAACTGATTCTAGACAATAATGATCTAGTGTAAGGGTATTTTACAGGGAAAAAAAGAGATAGTATTTTCTTTTCGTTCAAATCACCGTTTCCTTAATCTGCTGTGACTATTGAAGATATCACCACTCGTCCTATTTCTCATGCAATACCAATTGTTTTCTTTGTGACAAAAGCCTGGATCATTTCAATTTTATCTCATGATTTTTTTTTTCCCATGAAAGACCTAGATTGTGAAAAAGTGTAATTCATGTACTTAATACCAAATGAGTTTTCATCTAAAACTAAGAGAAAGAAAATACATACCGACATCTCCTTTAGAATACTTTCTGCAATAATAAGCTATTCAGAAAGATGAACAGAAAATGAATTAATTTTGCAGAGTTACTCAAAGTCAAGTATCTCCAAATCAGGAGATTTGTATCGGGATCAGACAAGTTCTATGTGATGTCTGTTGCAGTTGATTGCAGACACAGCTTGTTATTACAACCAACTTCAGTCAAGTCACTTACTGTCAGGTATGCATTTTTTTTCACAACTGCAGATAAATAGCAAAAATATTCTTACTAAAGGTTTTAGCTAACTTACTGCTTTCATATAGTCACTGTATGTGGAGAATATTGTAGAACAGAAGCGAATTAAGAAAGAAATGGATACCTATTGCTTATGTACATTTTTTTATTGCCATAGATACATATTTTCCATTTTTAGCACTACATTTTTATGCACCATAAAAAGACAATCTGGTAATTTTAGATCAACGGGGTCAGCTGGGGCAGCATAGGTATTTCATGCATTTCCAGAAACTGGAGGACTTTACTGAGTAAAACCACTTTGAACCATTGCCTTTATCAATGAATTCCTGATGAACTCAGATTCCAAATTCACAAGATTAGAGGTACATAAAGAGGAAGAAGGCCAATATATATGAACTATATTTATGTTTATGCAAATAAATACCTTTTTACAATGAAGTCCCCAAAATCATGGCTCTTATTTTCAGTAACAATTTATTATTCACCAAATGAATGTACATATGCATATTTTGCTGTTGAAAATGTTCAAGAAGTACCATTTCACACTGGGAATTCAGAATGCAATTTGCAGCAAGATTGGGAAAAATAAGATTTACATGGATGTGTCTACCTCTCAGGAAAGCTGTACTCTGTCAATGCATGACTTCTGCAGTTGGCTGAAAAAGAAAAAAAGTATTTTAGGTGCCTTAGAGTATCTGAGGCATCCACACGGAGTTACCAAATATGTCCTTTTACAGTAACAGTTACTGGCCAGATAGGACACCGTAAGGCCCAGATAACCATCTTAAGTCATTTTAATTGTGCCTTAATTGTCTAGTTTTAAAGTAGTTTTAGAACTCTTTTCCTAAATTTTTTACCAACTGCAAAGACAAGCACAGTATTTTTATCTCTATAAAAATCTGCATATGGGAGACATGTCAAAAATATTTGCAACTTCCTAAGCCTCTGTAAATAATATTAGTTTGACTGCCACAACTCGTAAGTAAAAGATGGTAAAACCATACAGCAGCTCAATCTGCCAAGACAAATTCAAGTGCAAAGAAGTAGTCTTCTGCTAACTACTAAATCTATATTATCTTTTTAGAACTTTTTGCCACATGAAAAATCCCATAATTGCCAGGAAAAATTAATGAATTGTAGACATAGCTGTAAGGCAAACTTGTAGCAAACTCTTCCAAAACTATAGTCCTACTGCTCCACTAGGTTTTCCAAGACCTCATGGAACTGCAATTTAAATGAAAACAGGATTTTACATGCAGCCATAAAAATTATTTTAGTTCAGTCACTTTTGCTCTTAATTAGTATTTTCAGCACATTGTGCAAAAAGACTCTATGAGTCCATGCTCACCATTTACACAGTGAGCTGGAAGCTGCAGTATTCATGGAAAAGAGACTGACCCTGATCAGAGATTATACCTGAAAATGACAGTACAATCAATAAAGCCTAATGATGGATAGATGAGAAGCAGATTTCACAGATGGCCTCAACTCTTGGATATTTGCATGAGGAGCTGATTTCTGGATAGGCATGGACCTTGAAGTAAGCCTGTCAGCCAAGAGTACATGAAGCTAATATCTGCTGGAAACATAGGCTGGAAAAATGAGAAAAATTTTACGCACTTGATTCACCAGCTTGATTATGGGACTAAAGAGAACACATGAATCAGCATGCATGTCCAAAAATTATCTGACAATGTAACATCTTCAATCAGTTTTGCATTCATCACAGATAAAGCTCTGGAACGCTCAAAGACATACATACAGACCCAGGTGCCAAGTATATAAGCAACCTGAGACACAATCTTACTGGCATGCTTAGGCACACTTGCATTTTTTATTGGAATGGAGGACTGGATGAATTTGTTATCAGTGTATTTTTGGACTCAGCTGAGCAAACAATAACAGCAAATGCTCGGTTTGGGTTACAGATTGAACTGGCTGCAAGTTAACCTAACATTCAGACACCAAAAAAAAAATTAAATCCTGAATACAGATCCTAGCAAAAATTGCCATAATTTACACATAATTTCAAAATATCCCAAAGCATTCAGTAAGTTCTGTGTAAGAGACATCGCATAATGACAACAAAAATCCTAAGAAAAAGTATCAAGATGCACTCCTATGTCTCTTACCACAAAATAATGTCTCCTATGTCTATTACCACAAAATAATTCCAAAACTGAGAAGAGTTTGGCGATCATTAGGTTTAACTAGAAGATAATAGATACACAGCACCATACTTAAGGAGAGGGAGGGATGTTTTCTTTTAGCATAGATATGTAATTTGCCTCAGATTTAAGATTAACCTTCACTTATGGGAATAAGAAAGCAATGATAGTGAAAATTCCCTTGTAATCTATACATACTTCCTTTATTACTCAAAAGCTAGTGTTTAAAAAAATACAATCTATTCCTACTTTTATGAAAAAAAAGTATCTAAGTAGGGATTAAGAAGGCAAGGTGCAAGCTAGACAAAGAGCAGAATCATACATATATCCCAGCTGTACAGTATTAAGAACCCAAGCACCATGTTGATGGGTTACTGCAGACGCTTCAGAAGTAGCACAATGACTACTCCTAAAAAGGCAGGCCTGATGAGAGTACTGTATTGCTCTCAGCCATCAGTCAAATGTGCTGTTAAGAAGACTGCATATGCTAACAAAAGGGTATTATTAGGCAAAAAAGACCTTTTCCCATAAAAGTATATGGCTTCCTTGAAGCCCTGTTATTTCAGTTGGAGGGCAGGGGCAATTTTCACTGCTGCTCTGAGTAAAGTTGACTTTGCTTTTCCTTTGAGAAGTTAGAATTCCAGATTTCAGTAGCCTCAAGTTTGTTGTAATCCTAAACATGCAATGCTCAACAGTAACAGGAAACAATCTGTACTCCTTAAAATGCACTGTCTTTAATTGCATTTTCAATTTCTTAATGTATACCTTTGCATTAGAATCAATAAAGACCTGTGCAATACTGTAATATTGTTATAGCTTTCAAAGCAATGTTCAGTGCATCAAGAACTGAAGCATGTCTACAGTGCTTAACCTGAAATAATCTTTTGGAACAGGAAAAGTCCTTAGTAATACCTTGGGTAAATTCTTTGCAAAACTTGACTGAAATATCCTGATAATTCCACCCTTGAAAAAGCAATGGTCAGTGATTGTACTTAGCCCCCAAAGCATAGCCCTCTTTGGCCTTTTTTAATGGTATTTAACAAAGTAGTATCACAATATCATCACTATTAAGTTCAAAGGTGTAATAAGTAATTCAGACCATCTAAATTTAATGCTGTAACTTTCTCTACACAGACTGAACAAGAAGAAAGCATTGAATGTTCTTGAATTAAGGTACCTTAATTGACAAGATAATTTAATTAGACTACAGTAGAAGGCTGTCTGAAGGCCAGCTGTCCTGGTGTAGCACATTAAATCTATGTCACTAACATAGTAAAGATAGTGCACATATCTTCCCATAGCACTGTGCTTGCTGTGTCTAACAGAATTATATTGGCAGCACAGTCACAGCAATTTCCACATTAGTTGCTGAAGCTCAAATGTCTGCATGGATCCGCACATACCTGTATGCAGACAGCTATTCCTAACTATTAATATTATTATCTCCAATAATATACAGGTTACTGCATGATCCATAACCCTTTTGGGACATACTGGTGTCCAAGGACAGGTTGGATCGGGTTTTGTACAACCTGGTCTAGTGGAAGGGGTTCTTGACCATTGCAGGTGGGTTGAAATTAGAAGTTCTTTAAAGCCCCTTCCAACCCAAACCATTCTACAGTTCTATGACTTCTAGAAGAACCTTTCATTAGACAGTTAGTGAAGGGAAGGAGAGATTCCACCACCTAAAGGCTTAGTGACCTCACCACATTCCTAAAGACGATCTTGAGAAGGCCTCTAGACTTCCTTGTCAGTCTGTGAAGAACACAGGCCATCCAATGATGGATGTGCCAAGAGAAGCAATATGACCTTGCACTTCAGACAAAAAAATAACTCCAGCCAGTGCCAAGACACAGCAAATGGTTTTCTAATAATTGAACCTTCTTTCTAAAGAATAGAATGTTTCAGAACCCAGTGTTGGCTCAGATAACAAGAAGGAGGTAGCAGGATGTCTCTGGACTTCCGCAATAGCTGCCACCACAGCTATTTTCAGGAGTGGTTACAATCTTATTTCTCAAACAGTTTGAGGGAGTCTGTTTTTGAGAACAGTGAGAGATTCCAGAAAAATTTATTTAATCAGCCACATCTTTGCATTTTGTTCCTCTTTTCTTGGTGTTTGATTTAAATACCTGGAGGTTTTGAAATCAGCACCAGGAAAAGTCTGGGTACTTTTTATTTAAGTGAATGTGCACCTCTGTGAAAAACACATATAAAAACTATGGGTGTTTTCAAATCTCCTAGGAAAAATCTTCATAGCCTGTGTCTACAGAGATCAAGCCAGGGAAACAGTACTGTGCTATTAATTTTCTCAAATAATGTTGCATATTAATTTACAATTCCTCATTAACAAATAAATATTTTGGGAAAACTGACAACTAGTTATGTAAAGAAATTCCTTCTTTCAGAAGTCAAATAAATTGACAAAATAACACATATATATATAAGTTTATTCTAAACCCAGTATTTTTAGACGAATGAATGGGAAGGGCTGTGCACATTTTACAATTTCTTAAATCTTGAAACTTTTTCCTCAAAACTCCTATTCTAAAAGCTATCTACTTTTCTACAACATAGAGAAACATGTCTTTACAGTATTTTTAATGATATTACACAGCAATGGTGTTCAATATACAAAATCTATATTCCACAGACCAATTCCTAGAAAACAAATAGAAGCTGTCTCTCCAGGTTTATACAGACATGATATTATGAAGTTTTCAGGATTGTTTATAATAAATACATCCTCAGAAGCTGTGAATGCTTAATGCCACAAGTAAGGAATCTATTTGGGTATTTTTGTATGACTTACATATGTTACAGCTTCCAAATGAAATTCTTCAATTTTAGAGGCTGATATATGTTATGTGACTTAACAGCAATGTTGACAAATATACTGATTTGGAACATTATAGTGAATCTCTTCACTGAAGTGGAAAAAATAATTAGATGTTCAGAATCACTCTATTAAATCTAAGCCTCCACATATCAGCAGAATGCAGGTAAATTTAACATCAAATTTAATATAATGGCAATTTGCTATAAGATCATAGATTGCTAAGATTTTCAGGGCCATGCACCCCTAACAGAGGATCAATTTTCTTAACACTATGTGCAGTTTTCCTCTAATATTTTCATAAATGTGTACAAATGTTAAACTTTCATGACCTTTAGAAATTATCTAAAGCATAGTAGTTAATCAAACAGCTTGATAATTTGACATGCTATTCTCCATTATTTGCTGACTAAATTTACTATGAATAATTGCCATAAAACTAAAAAGGAAAACTAACACTTTTATTACCTTGTTGATTTCCATGAGGTTTGTGTACAGCATTTTAATTACAAATGGCATACACAATATGATTGCAAGGTACACTGCCCAAGACTATTTTGACCTGACATTCAGGAAAAGGTATTTTGTTGCTCAGTGAAAACTATTATATTAAAAAGAATTTCTAAACTAGAAGGCTCAAGTTTAAAGCTGTGATGATTTGCAACAAAGTTTTCCTAATAAATGCATACTACTCCTGCTTTGGACTTCATAACAGTTTGCAAAAGACATTAATACACTTATTTATACACTCATATAGTACCTATGGACTGAAACCCATTGCACTGGTTTTAATTAAGAAGATAGGCTGCAATATCACATTCAGAGAATCATCATTGTCAACTCAGTGATCAACTGCAAAACTTCCTTAAGAGGGGCTCCCCCAGTCTTTCCTGATAGATATTACTTATCATGTTATTAATAATTGAAATGACAGAGTATAGTTGTTAAATCTGAGCATGACATTAGGCCAAGGAGAGCTAAAAGCCAGAGCTAGAAGTCTTGGTATATAGGACTAAAACTCAGAATAACCATGCTAGTCTGGAAACCCAATCCAGAAGAAAATTAAGATGTAATTATAGAAGGTAAATAGTTTAGCTAAGAATAATCAACTAAGAAAATACAGAATGAGGACAAATAACATGTAGCTATTCTGGTATTTTGGTGGTTAGAGTTACCATGACCTAAAAGTGAGCTGCAATACAATCTTCTTGCATAAAAGACAACACACTGCCTTGAACTGTAAATTAATCTTTACAGTTTGCTTGTTGATATGGCTACAGCTGTAATTTTTATAGAGCATTCTCTGCCTAAGGAATGTGGAAGAAATGGAAGGAATTAATCAGAAAATATTAACTACCAGAGGTCTAAAAAAGGTGACAATGAAAGTAAAAATTAAATAATGAGGAGTCTTTCAGTTGAGAGGAAACTGAGTGGAGATGTAACAGCCGACAGGGAAAAGTACCCAGAATGGGCCTGCAAAGTGAAAGCTCATTCTGCAGGAGTACTACTTGTTTGTGGTAACCAGAAGGAATCCTTTTTCAAAAGCTAGCACTCACTTTATACAAATTTATAGTATGTACTCCTCAGTGCTTAGGCACTAAACTTGTAACTAAGATGGAACTTTCTTTAGTCAGTATTCCACTTTGGGTCAGTTTCTTGCTTTTATAGAAACACTATATAGCTAGTTTCACCATGATTTAATCTACTCCACATCAGATGGGTTTAACAATCAAGAAACAAATCTTCTATCATAGTTGAAGAGAAGCCTTTAAGTATAACAAAACAAGGTCTGCAAACTGAACTACAAGGAAAAAAGCTGCATATGCAACTATACTTTTCAGGTAAAAGCAAATACCTCAACTGTTTCTCCAGGTACACATTTACCCAAAATCCTCAAGCATTATCTTCTAAAGCTGGTAACTTTGTTTTTAGAGCAAAAGTTGATGTCAAAAAACCAAACAAAAAACCCCCAAAACAGATCCTCAATTCCTGCACCTTTTTTTTCCTTTAACTAACTTCACACACTTCCATACCTTAATATTGCTTTATGTGCCTGCCTTGCTTCACCTGGCCATTTTCATTGCTTAAGACTTCACACACTGTAAAAGAACATTTGTTCAACACACAGTTACAGTTAAGTTCCTGACTTCTAACACGAGCTCAGCTTTTCATAGCAGTAGTTACATACAATTTGGACATGTTATCAGAACAGAAAGCTTATTAGCAAACAAAGCATTTTGTATCAGTATATTCTAAACAGGAGAAATCCCATAATCTACCTCTGCACATCTTAAGCACTGCTACATCAACAGTACTTCTGAGAGCTATCTGAGATGCTGATATGAATAAAATTAACTCAAATACCTGGTTACAGAACTGAGCACTGAATCCACAGCCATCCAAATATTAAAACTATGCTCAAATCTTAAGTTAGACCCAACAGCAGTACATTAATTCATCATTATGTCTTAAGTTACAACCAAGCAGTGATTTTCCAAGCAATATATTCTCTTTCATTAAAATAAAACATGTTGAAAAGTTAGTCAATGACAGTTCAGAATGACACCTTCTTTGAAGGCACTACACACACTTGCACCTATGCAAACCAAGTTTTAACTGTCACGCTGTCAAGAAAAATGATAATTCCCTAGTGATTCCTTATTTTTAAGGATGTAAGAACTACAGAACATTTCACAGAAGAAAATTGTTTCGTATGTTTAATAAAATCTTAATAAAGCTCAGAGAGATGCTATATTTGAAACTGACAATGAGAAGAAAAAAAAAGGTAACAAAACGAACCAATGAAAAAATGCACAAAAGTGGGAAGTGTTTCAAGTTTTATACATGCCTATGCTTCTACTTCCTCAGTCCTCTCTCAGTTTAATGCTATATAAAAGTCCATTAATAAAACCTGAGCATACATAAAGCAGTCTTAGGGCTGCATTGGGTCATTAACTGTGATAGACCTTCTTATGGAATATAACTATGTGCTTATTAAGAAAAGTCCCTACCTGAAAATCACCTTAAGTATGGTGCCTTATTCATGTCCAACAATCATAGGCATTACCTGCAGTAACACATGTATGTTGCTAAATCTATTCTGGTTTTGAATGCTCCCCTAAATTTGGTTCTAAACTTGCTACACTATTTTAAAAGACCAAAAAACAGACAACATAAAAAAAAATACACGACCTCAAAAAACATAACCTCTCAAACCAAAAAGCTATGAATACTTCTCTGATCTAATGCAGCTAAGCTCATTGTATTTAAGTTTCTTCTTTGGCTTTTGCAACAAATTTTGTGGGATTACCTTGGTATTTGAAAATTTGGAAGTAAAACAGAACTGCAGCTGATAATTCTTAAAGTAGACTATCTCTGACTAACCGAGTGAGTTAGTGCAGAACATTCCCTATAAGGGTAAATTGCCTCATTTGAAATGGCTTCAGTCTTTTGACTCTCAAGGCAGTTTGCAATGTACACTTCTTTGTTCAGCCTGGTAAGGAAGGAGGCTTCTGAAGGTACAGATTTTTTGATCAGTTGTTTTTCTTTAAGGTGGCTGAATGTTGTTTTTCCTTCTCTGTCGTAAAGGTACCTCGAACCTCTGTGGGGCACTCTGTTCACTTTTTATTCCTTAAATTACTTCAGAAGAACTAAGCAAATTATATGAATCTCACTTACTGCCCTTTATATAAACTATGAGTAAAGGGGGAAGAAAATAACTGGAACACTTAAAGTGGGTTTTAATCTTTGACAGTGTTAGTGATATGTGGATTATTTAAAGTTTATGCTTAATCCACAAATGTTCAGCGAAAACCACCCAGTAAAGTGTGATTCAAAAAGAACAGCAGTTGCATCTACAGTTGTGTCATACAACACAACAAACATGCTGAAGCCTCAGACTCACTGCTGGGCATCTCTTTCTGGTAAGACTTTTTCCTGAACTTACCTAAACTGACACAAGGGAGGTAAGTCAATTTCACAGAAGAGTAAAACACAGCCATTGAGGATGCTGATATTACACCTCTACGGATACTTCGTAACAAACAGCAACTCACCAAGCAAGAGTGAAACAAGCCCAGCGAACTGCTGGCAGTACAGCTCCAGGCACGCGAGGAGAAGCTGGAGCAGAAGGCTGCGCCCCCTCCCCACACTCGCCACTGTAGAGGCCCAGAGAAGTTGACTTTAGCCGAGGGGTAAACCGCGGTGGAGCATCCCCCCGACTCCAGGCTGCACTATGATCTTGAGGGTCACAGCTTCCCGCGGCGATCCTCTCCCGTTTCTCTGCCCGTCCCCCCGAAGCAAACTTTCTGCTCGGCCGCTGGGGCAGGGACACGCGGCGGCACCAGTGCCAGCGCCACACTGCCCGGCCCTGCCCGCC
>NW_008667807.1:0-270 GCF_000695815.1 Acanthisitta chloris
CGCCGCCCGACGGCAGGAGGCACCACAGCCTAAGGAAGACGAAAACCTGGACCATTCCCACTCTTTCTCGGAGCCGCAGCCTCCGGAGGGACAGACGGGGAAGCTTCACCACCCAACTCACCCCACCCCAGGCTCCTCCCAGACGTGTCCCAGGATCTCTACTGGGACAAACCGGGGATTCCTCCTCGGCTAAAGCAAGGAGGGACTGCTTTGTGTTGGGGTAGCACAGAAGCAGCTTCGGAAACAGAAAGAGCCTCTGGCACCGGCTCC
>NW_008667807.1:310-895 GCF_000695815.1 Acanthisitta chloris
TCGCCGGATGGTCTTGTAAGACACGGAATCATGGAATTAAGGAATCGCTTAATCGTGGAATCATAGAAGCACTGAGGTTGGAAAAGACCCTTAAGACCATCAAGTCCAAGCATTATCCCAGCACTGCCAAGCCCACCACTGACCCCTGAGCCTAAGCACCACAAGTGACAAACCAAGTAAGTCTGCAGTCTCTGTGATGTGACCCCACAGAGCTCCCAGGGATTTGAGAGTCAGGGGCAGGCGTGTGAGCCCCAACATCCCAGGCCCAAAGGGATCAGAGTCTAAAGCCAAGGTGTAATCACAGGCAAACCACATCTGACAGCTCATATGCTTTCCTGCTGTTAAACAATTCCTCCTCCTATATGCCTTAAACAGGGGAAAATGGATTTTGGAGGGTCAAGCATGAACCAGTAGGTTTAGGGCATTCTGCTTTGGGGCAGTGCCAGCTGCAGGCTGCCCCTTCCCCTGGCAGCTCATCCACAGCCCAGCACCTGCTCCTAGACAGCCAGCACCCACTGGGCTGGGAGAAGCATCTCGAGCTCTGGGATCTCTCTCAGTCCTGGTGTGAAGTTCCAGCAGCATTCC
>NW_008667807.1:926-8383 GCF_000695815.1 Acanthisitta chloris
GGAGGAGCTTCTCTTTTTCATAGTGTAAGTGATCTGCAGGGAATTAACTTTGGACCCCATCCCAGAGCTGAAAGCAGGGGCAGATCAGATTCTGTGCCACTCTGGGAGACACAACAGTGCTTTTCTGAGACTGAACTGATGAGATTTCAGTATCTGCAGGCAAACAATGAACCTCGTTCATATTGTACATGCTGCTGTCTGTCTTCCCTTTAATTCAGTCATCTAATTGCAGACAATTTGGTTTCTAGGCTGTAATCTGATATTTGCACAAAAGTGATACAAGTATCTTGCCATTGAATCCCTTTACTCTGAGGAAACAGCTCAGGTATTGAGAAATGCTTATCAAAGAGCAGGAGCTCTGGGTTCCCAGCTGGAGCTGAGCTATTTTGCCTCAAGGAGAAGGACCTTGCTCAGACAGGAAAGGGCATGTGTGCCCACCTGGATAAGCAGAGGATGCCTTTCACCTTCCCAGAATTATCTCAACCTGTACCACACAGGTGCAGCAGGAGCTAAGAGAGCAGTACAGGGACACTTGGGAGAAACCCCAGGTAAGACAGGATGACTATAGACCAAGAGAGCAGTAGAGGGACACTTGGGAGAAGCCCCAGGTAAGACAGGATGACTATAGACAATAGAGAAGGTGTAATCACTGAAAATAAGGAGCTTCAAGGATGAGATGTGGCTTGTGAAATATTGTATAGGGATTTTGGAAGTGACTCGATTTCTCACTTGAACCAATCTGTCTGCAGCTGTGAGATATCCATATCAGACTCACTGTTCCATCACTGAGTGAACAGAAGGGCCACTGAAGAAAAACAGGGTGCAAAAATGAAACTTGGTTTCAGTTCTCCCACTATACAGCCTTCTCCATCTCACAGATTTTCTAAGGCAGAAAGCACCAGTTTCACAAGAGTGAGAAGTATTTGGGGCACAGAGGTCAGCAGAAACAATGCAAAATGTTACAGCCATAAACAGCACAAGAGAGTCCCCTGTCCTGCTGTGCTGGGGCTGGCTCAGCCACTCTGCCAAGAGAGAAACAATGGCTTGTACCTTGCCAGCACAGCACAAATTCCAGACTGCCACCTGGGAGCAGTCTCTGTGCTGCCAACTGCCAACCACAGAAGCAGGCTGATCCTCTGGGAACTCACCATCCATCCAGGAGAACAAGCTCCTGACTGCAGGGGGAAGGAGCAGAGGCAGCATCTGGTCCCAATGGGGCTGTTTTCCACTCATCTCCAGTCACAAGTTCCAGGATCTATACTGGGACAAGCTTGGAATTCCTCCTCAGTTAAACCAAGGAGGGAGTGCTTTGTGTTGGGGTAGCACCCGGTGTACTGTCTCTGCCAGCCTTACCTCAGCGGACACCCCATCTGAGCACACGTGGGTTCATAGTCCTGGCTAAGCACAGAAATACCCTGTCCCAGGACCTGCATGTTGTATGGACACGCCAAAGGGGTCACAGATGCATCCACACCAGATTAGGCACTGTCTAATGCTGGACAGGAAGGAAACACTCAGCAGAAATGGAGCTGAGCATAGCTCCTGCTCACACTCAAGATACAGGGCAGAGCCACCACTGAAGGTTTAGAGGTGATGGTGCACTCTGCTCTCAGACAGTGTGTCCCAAAAAGCTCTGTATCTGGTGAACTTAACCAAGCCCTGACTCACACCATCGCAGCTCTGGTGTTGCGTGGGATGTGCCTGTAGGGCCTTAAGAGCCACAGGAAAGCTGTCGGCCCAAGCCCCAGATATTGCTCCTGCCCAGAAAAGAACACTCCTCCTCCATTAGCCCTTCCTGCTGCCTGACCCTCACTTTGCCACCAGCTGGAAGTCCATGTGTCATCCAGGCCTTGCAGGGTAGGGATCTCATGCCTCAGCCTAAAGGTGATAAATGGGATTCCATGCAGGACAGATTGGGTTTGGCTATTCATGATGCACATTCCAGCTTTGGGAAGTCATCAGAAGCCTGGTGTTCATATTTCAGTTGAGATTTATGTCCAAAAGAACAATGCTCTATTACAGGATGGCTTCGCTCTCCCAGCCATGCCAGTAATTCTCAGCAGCTTTTTCCTGAGCTCTTCTCTGGCTCCACACTTTTACTCATTGTCTGTTGTTGCACATCGGTCAGGCATAACAAGGAAAGCTGTGTATTCACCTATTCCATGCACTGAAATGTCAGGGCTCTGCTCTTAGCCCCGCACAGTGTCATACACATGCGAAGGAAAAGCTGGTGAGAACTCTAGTAGGGCAAGTAGACATCTCCCTGCCTCCTTTCCACACTCCTTGCTTAAAGTCCCTTAAAAGGCATTAATGTGCTCACATGCCACAGCACTGCCTTAACCACAGCAATGTGACAGTGCAGTGCATCTACACCAACTTGCTCCCATAGTTCCCTCAAGTCTGAGGCTGAACCACTGTGCCCCCAGGCCCCTGCCAGTCACTGCAACACCAGCCATGAAGTTAGCTGCTCCAGCTCAGGAGGAGGCAATGGGATCCATCTTACCTATACAAAGTAGTTTTCAAGCAGTGAGACTTCAGCATTGAGTGAAACCCCGACAGAAGTTGAGAAGAGCCATGACAAGAGCTCAGCCATTCCAAACACAGCCGACATGTCTTTCCGAAGTACACGGTCAGTGCTCATCATTCAAGCAGGAGCTTTGCTTTCAAACACATCTAACAAGGAAGTTCAAAGAAATCATTGTCATAGAGTCATAGAATCATAGAATTTAGGGGTTGGAATGGACTTTACAGATCATCTAGTTCCAACCCCCTGCCAGGGGCAGGAACACATCCTCACTAGATCAGGTTGCTCAAGGCTCATCCAGCCTGGATTGAACATCACCAGGGTCAGCGCAGCCACCACGTCCCTGGGCAACCTGTGTCAGTGTCTCACCACCCTCACAGGAAAAGCTTTTTTTTCACATCCAACCTAGATTTTCCCTCCTTCAGTTTGAACCCGTTACCCCTTGTCCTATCACTGCAGCTCCTAACAGAGTCCCTCTCTGGCTGCTTGTAGGCCCTTCAGATATTGAAAAGTTGCTCTGAGGTCTCCACACAGTCTTCTCCAGGCTGAACAGCCCCGACTCCCTCAGCCTGTCCTCACAGGGAGATGCTCCAGTGCTCTTAGCAACTTGGTGACCTACTCTGGACTTGCTCCAACAGTTCCATGTCCTTCTTATGTTAAGGACACCAAAATTGCACACAGTACTCCAGGTGGGGAATCACCAGCAATGCTGCAGCAGCCAGGCCCTTCTGCCAGCCCTGCCCCAGCTGCGCTGACAGAGCAGAGCCCCAGAGAGAGTGTGCAGGGTCCACACACCACATCCCTGCCCCGTGTCCATGCTGCCTTTGTGAACGACAGACTACCAGGGCGGGTTTGATTATTCCAATACTGACTGTTTCACATCACACAAAAGGGATCCAGTGAAATGTTTTCCTGTGAGTAAATGACTGTGAGAAGCTGCTGTAAGCACTGCCCTCGGAGTCCAAACGTTACCTGTCACAACACATTGCCAGCCTCACCCCACACATTTGCCAGGAGCTGGCTGGGGTAGCAGACACCTGGCTCCTGCTGTTTGGGCAACACCACTGTGTTAGTGCTCCAAAGGAGGGGAGAGATCACAGCCCTCTGCTATTTGGAAAGAAAAACACACAGACAAATCACAGAGCTTTTCTTAATGCTGCCATGATATACAAATAAGAGGCTTAAGTATAATTATAGGTTGTTTAATCAGTGTGAATAAAGAAATATGTAGTAATTGATGCCATATTTTATAAATATCCTAACTGTTTCAGAAACTGAAAATGTTTTCAGAAGAAATACTTTAGCATAATGATTATAAAGCCCTTTAATGTGAGTGAGCTGCTTTTTGAAGCCAGTTTTAGATTCAGGCTCCTGAACATAAATAGAGTTAATTGCCCTTCTGTGTGAGCTGGATGTTAGCACATTCCAGCAGAGCGTGCATTTTCCAAAGTGCCAATTCCAACACATTCCACCCTGTGCAATTTCTGCCTTTTTGCACAGCACAGAGAACAGGCATATCTGGGTGAGGGCAAAGTTAAGTATTGTACCGGGGAGCCTTGGAAATGGATTGAGACATCAACTGCTGTCCCAGATGTTAGTGGGATATTCAAGTGTAAATGAGTTTTTTCTGAACTCACCCTACGAGGGAAAGCACATTGATGTGCAAATGTAGACGGGGTGGGGAGAAGGGATGCAGGTGGCTCCTTCTGTCTTCCTTCTTGAAAACTGCAGCTGCAACATGGGGCAGAGCAAGGGGATGATGCTCCTGGTGAAAAGGGGAAATCCTTCTCCAGAGGAGCTCCTCTCCAGGCAGCCCACAGGTGCAGGATGCTGACACTGCTAGGAGAGGATGCTCAGGGAAAACTGCCCATGATTGCTCTGCCTCTTCCCATCCCTCCTGCCTGGAGCGGTTAGCAGGGCAGGGCATGCTGCACCAGCCATCCCTCAGTCTCTTCTGCCATCCCAGTCGTCCACTGAACTGCCAGTCCTGCTGTGATCCCATCAAGGCCACAGGAACAGCGGTGGTAGACATTCCTCTCCCCCATGCACATTCTCAAATGCAAAGCTCTGGATCAAGTTATATATGAAAAATGTAAATGAAAATACAATACAACTCTACCCAGAGACCTTACAGAAACAAAGTATCTGCATCTCCAGAAGTAAATACCACCTCATATTTGGTCCTACAGGATGAAAATAGGGAATATTTTGTAAGTAATGCTAAAAACAACAAAAATATCCTGATCTGGACATGGCTTTGGGGCATGGCACAGTGTGCATTCCCAACTGCCAAATCGCAGTGCAGAGCAGCCCGTGCCAATGACCCGTGTCAGAGGCTGTCTCAGAGCACGACACTCTTGGGGTTTTGGGTTTCTGCCTTTAGTGAGCTGGTGATGAGTGACCCTACCTCAGCCCTCCTTTGCTCCTGGGCCTTCGCAGGCAGAACCATTTTAAATCCAATTTCCTCTCAGAGATTTTCAGAGGCTGGGGGTGAAGCACACTGCTGAGCCAGCACAAAGTCTGGGCTCCCTGCTGCAGCCTCACCACCCAGTTCAGGTGCCTGTGATCACATCAGACATGCAGTGAGTGGCACTTCTGCCACCATTCCAAATCCCAGCCCCACCACCAACCCAGGCCTAGGGCACACGGGACACACTCAGCTGTCAGGCTGCTACCAAGGGCTCACCACGGGCCCATAATCCAGCCTTGTTTTGGGAAGGGGAACAAAGCAACCTACAGAGTCATGGTGTTGTGGCTGGGCAGATAAAACCCTTCAAATGGTCGAGCCTCAGCAGCTGCTGCTTGACTGCAGTGTAAATGCACATCGTGAGTGTGTGCTGTGGAAGGACACTCTAGCAGAGCTGAAGGATGCAGCATGAGCTCCAACTGGGTCGTGCTCTGTTCAGACCCAGGCTTTTCCAGACCCTCCCAAGGGTCCATGTTCTCGGTCAGCAGCGGCCCTGCAGCTGGGGAAGGACAGCAGTGCATTTGGCTCCATGCCTGAGCTGAACACTGCCCTATCCATCAGCAGTTTGGCTTCTCATTCATACGATGAGCTTGATCTTGAAGCCATCTGTTTTCCCTCAGCTTGCATCCAGCTTTCACTTTGACAGCAGAGCCCTTTTCAGCTACAGCCCCTGGACATGGGGCAGGGAAGTCTTCTCCACTGGCTGTTCTCTGCAGCCAAGAAAACTAATTTGGCTGGAGACACACCCCAGTGACCCTCCCCTTGCAGGCAGAGGTGAGACTGGCAGGACTTGTTGGTGTGTACAAACAGAGCAGGAGCCTGGGACAAAGCTCAGAGGGTGCTGTGGAGGCTGCCCAGTGCAGATCCATGCAGCAGGGCAGATCCTGTGCAGTTTGGAAACACTCAGTGCATCAGACCCTGCAGCACAACATAAACGTCCTTTTCCTCAGCAGTCTGAGAGTCTGTGATGAGTAGTTTCATTCTGGTAATATTTGTTTTAACCTGTCAGTATGTTTTCTGCTCCCAAAAAACATGATCTGGACTCTGTCACCAAGAGGCTTTGAGTGCACTGGTTGTGGCTCAGGCCTTTGTTTCTTCTCCAGGGAGCAAAACCAATGTGAACTTCACTAAATGGGTCTTTCCCTTCCTCTCCCTCGGATGCTTTTGCTTTATTTCAAGGCTGTTATTAACTGACAGGTTGGTGTAAACACACATTTTGAAAAGTGCAAGCAGACAGCGGTGCCTATAGCCTGCACACACAGCATTTCCACAGTGGAGATCACAGCTGTGTTTTCTTCTGTGCTCTGGTCAGCAGCTCCAGCATCCAGGTATGGGGAAAGAGCAGAACTCTGAACTGCACCTCTCACATGGGCTCCCCTGGGAAACAAGTGGGCTCTGGGCCTGCAAAAGGTGCCCAGGCAGCTTTGCCTCCTGCCCCCTGCCACATGGAAGCCAAGCAGCGAGTCAGAGGGAAGGAGCTGTGTTTGTCCCTCAGCCTGTCTCCCTGCTTGGACAAAGCAGAGTCTTGCCCAACTGAACAGCACAAACAACTCCAAAATCCGCAGCAGCAAACTGAAGAACCCTGTGCACTTGCAGTGCTGCAGAAGGGAAAAGAGAGTGTTTCCTGCAGGTGTTTTCCATTCCCTGGGCCAAACCTAGACCTGGCATGAGTCAGAGCAATGCCCAGAAGAGCCGATGAGAGCGAGTCTCCCATGCTGACACCCAGAGCAGTAACTGCTGTCCAGCTTGGTAGAGATCCCATGTCATACTCCTTCAGTCTCTCAGTAGCTTGTGGTGCCAAGCCTGCAGGAGCAGGTGAGGTACCACATAGTGATGATAATGAAAACCACCTGCCAAGGAAGTGTCTGGAGACAGCAGCAAACTGTCAGGCTCAGAATAAGTACTGTCTCCTGCAGCATGGAGACAAGATAGCTGTATCTCTGTGAGGGCCCTGTGGAGGTCATTTCCAAGGAATGGATATGGAAGAGATTTTTGTATTAACCCTCTAGTTCACTTGAAATTGCTGATTGTTGTTGCTGCGCCATTTAGAAGTTCAGCTGCTAAACAATGCTCCCCTCACTCAAAGACCTGCAGGGATTGCGTCCACAGGCATCCCTCAGTGTGCCCTTGGGTGCATCTCCATCCTCGAGGGACGATTGTGGATGTCCCATCTTTGGAAGTGTTCCAGATCAGGCCAGACAGGGTTATGAGCGACCTGATCTAGCAAACGTATCCCTAGCCATGGCAGGGGGCTGGAACGAGATGGTTTTTATGGTCTCTTCCAACCCAAAAAGTTCTGGGATTCTGCGACGGCCCTGCTTCTGTTGAGAAGCTACGGAGAGCTCAGCTCGGGAGAGAGAACCGGCGAGTGTCTGCAGAGGCGGAGCAGAAAGGCACGTCGGGGCGAGGGGGGACGCGGTGCTCCCGCGGGAGGTCCCGGTGCGCTCCGCGTCCCCTGCCCGCGGC
>NW_008667808.1:0-509 GCF_000695815.1 Acanthisitta chloris
AGATGGGGGAGAGTGGGAAGGAATTCCAGAGGGTTGAAGGAAATTTCCATAGGGTTTTTTTCCATAGTTTTTTGGGGGGTTTTCTAGAGGTTTGGGGTGTTTTTTTTCCATAGGATTTTGGGGGTTTTTTTTCCAGAGGTTTTTGTTTTTGATTGAGTTTTCTTTTGGTTTCTGGGAGTTTTCCCAGTGGTTTTTTGGGATTTTCCAGAGGTTTTTGAAGGGTTTTCCAGAGGTTTGGTTGGCATTTTTTTCTGTAGGTTTTAAATGGGTTTTCCGTAGGTTTTAGGGGTTTTCCGTAGGGTTTTGTGGGAGTTTACATAGGTTTGTTTCAGTTCTTTTCCATGGTTTTTTTTTTTATAGGTTTTTGGGGTTTTTCCATAGGTGTGGTGGGGGTGTTTTCGGGGGTGTTTTCCCTAAGTTTTGTTGGATTTCCTTGGATTTTGAGGGGGTTTTCCTAGATTTTGGGACTTTTCCTTAGATTTTGGGGAAAAAACCCCAAAATGTAGGGA
>NW_008667809.1:0-2100 GCF_000695815.1 Acanthisitta chloris
CCCTAACCCTAACCTAAACCCTAAACCGGAACCTAACCCTAATACTAAGCCTAACCCTAACCCTAGCCCTATCCCTAAATCCAAACGAAAGCCTCATCCAAACCCTGACCCTAACCCTAACCCTAACCCTAGGCCGAGCCCTAGCCCTAACCCTAACCCTAAACCTAAACCTCGCCCTAACTGTAACCCTAATCCTAACCCTTACCCTAACCCTAACCCTAACCTAATCCTAACTCTAATGCTAACCCTAACCACACACCTAATCCTTACCCTAACCGTAACCCTAACCCAAAACCTAAACCTAACCCCAAGCTTAACCCTAACCCTAACCCTAAAACTAACCCTAACCCAAGCTCAAACTCTAAACCTAACCCTAAAGCCAAGCCTAAGCATAACCCTAACACTAACCCTAACCCTAATCCTTACCCTTCCCTAATCCTAAACCTAACCCTATCCCTAACACTAACCATAACACTAACCCTAACCCCTAACCCTAACCCTAACCCTAAACCTAACCCTAAACCTAAACCTAACCCTAACCCTAACCCTAACCCTAACCTGCTGCAGAAAATGTTGTGATCTATGTATGTATCTATTGCAATTTATTTTCACAAGATTGCATACTTTCCTGGTAATTACAGACCCCTCTTGCATAAGCAATAATTTTCCATTTGAACTTCTCCAGTACAGCCTGTTCCTCTCCTCCTTCAGAGCAGCACTGAACACAAGTGCACAGATTTATCGCACCTTTTTCCACATTAGCCCTTTAAAAATGCAGTTGATAGATCACTATAGAAAAATAACTCATATACTCTTTCATATTTTCCAACATTTTAAAGCTTAAAATCTCAAATTTGTGTCCAACAAAAGGCTTTTCTTGCATTTCTTTGTGAAGTGCTTTGTATGGTTGCAATACAAAACCCCATTTTTCAAGGGAGTAGCAAAATTCATAGTTCCAGAAAAAAACCCTGACCCTGACCCTGGCCCTAACCCTGACCCTAACCCAAACCCAAATCCTAATCCTAATTCTAACCCTGACCCTAACCCAAATTCTAACCCTAGCCCCTAACCCCAACCCTAATCCTAACCCTAATTCTAATGCAAACCCTAAACCTAACCCTAATCCTAACTCTAACCCTAACCCTAACCCTAAGCCTAACTCTGACCCTGAAGCTGACCCTGACCCTGACCCTGTCCCTAACCCTAACACCTAACACCTAACCCTAACCCTGACCCTAACCCTAACCCTAAAACTAACCCACACCCTAAACCAAACCCAAACCCTAAACCTAAACCTAAACCTCACCCTACTCCTAACCCTAACCTTGATCCTGACCCTGACCCTAACTCTAACCCTACACCTAAATCTAAACCAAACCCTAACCCTAATCCTAGCCCTACCCCCTAACCCTAACCCTACACCTAAATCTAAACCAACCCCTAACCCTAATCCTAGCCCTACCCCCTAACCCTAACCCTACACCTAAATCTAAACCAACCCCTAACCCTAATCCTAGCCCTACCCCCTAACCCTAACCCTACACCTAAATCTAAACCAACCCCTAACCCTAATCCTAGCCCTACCCCCTAACCCTAACCCTACACCTAAATCTAAACCAACCCCTAACCCTAATCCTAGCCCTACCCCCTAACCCTAACCCTAATCCTAACACTAACCCTAACACCTAACCATATCCCTAAACCTAAACAAAACCGTAACCTTAGCCCTAACCCTAACCCTAATCCTAGCCCTAACCCCTAACCCTAACCCTAACATTAACCCTAACCCTGACCCTGACCCTAACACTAACCCTAAACTTAAATTTAACCCCAAAAGCAAACTCTAACCCTAACCGTAAACCCAATCATAAACCTAGCCCTAGCCCTATCCCTAATCCTAACCCTATCCCTAACCCTAACCTTAACCCTAACCCTAACCCTAACCCTAACCCTAACCCTAACCCTAACCCTAACCCTAACCCTAACCCTAACCCTAATCCTGACCATTGTGGAGGAATGGCTATGCGAAAAGGGACATGATTTTCATGAAGCTGACAACCCAGCGGGTAGTGTTGTGTAAGGCCTACAGCAGCTGTGACT
>NW_008667810.1:0-866 GCF_000695815.1 Acanthisitta chloris
CCTAGTGTGCCCTTCCTGGCTGCTGCTGGAGTTAACCCTGTCCTGGCTGGAACAAGGACATTATCCACCCCTTATTTTACAGCATCCATGTCATGCCCAGATCCTACACCTGCCATATATATATTTGTGCATGTATACATGTGCACGTACACATGTATTCTTCCCTTACTCAGTGACTGTCCCTTCAGAATGTCTGTTGAGTTCATTTAGTCCATGACTGTGGGTTCTGGCTGTCCCAAATGTCTCTCAGGGCAGGAGGCTGTTGTGCTGTTGGGTGGTTGCAAGCTGCAGAGACCCAGTGAGATACTGTGAGCTAATGGCCAGGATTGAGAGCAATAATTCCAACAGACAACACCACTAAAGCTCAGGGCTTAGTAGAGGTCAATCCCCCCCCCTGCAAATCACACGCTGTCAGAGGAGGAACAGAAAAGCCAGGCAAGGAAACATAATACCACGATTCCACCGTGTGCCTTCGCCGCACACACTGGTGCACCCGCAAAGGACACTTTTGGGCCAGTGCCTCTGGCTGAGGAAGTTCCCAGGCCACCAGCTGCTGGCAGAAGGCTCTGTAGGAGACACTTATTCTCTGCAGACCTGTTGTGACACTTATTCACTGCTGTGACCTGTTCAGGAGAGCATTGGCCGAAACCAACACACGGTTTTGTCTCCGTGGGGCTGCTCTTAGAGCTGCTGGATTCAGGGTTTGTGTTGACAAAGACATGCCAGGATGTACATGAAACATGAAAACCTGCACCTGTTACACTCCCGGAGGTTTCAGACACTGAGCAGAACAGAAGAGGTGCAAAGTGAGGAGCAGCATATAACAGGGCAGGAACAGTTCAAGTGCGGAGGGAAAAAGGCCTCAA